>NC_142165.1:1163470-1353470 GCF_029865625.1 Vigna umbellata | reverse complement strand
TATCAACTAAGTGCGGATCGTTTGGGAAGGCGTTCAGTCTATGGATGATTGGACGCTCGGTCCTAATTGGTGGGCGGACGCCCAATCTTGGGTTCCCGAATGGGTGGACGCTCGTTAGACGCTCGGTCCGGACTCTTGGGCGGACGAGCCAACTTGGGCGGACGAGCCAACTTGGGCGGACGCCTGATTCTGGAAAGGCTGGATGTTCGGTCCAGAATATTGGGCGGACGTGTCAACCTTGGGCGGACGTCCGCTTACTAAATGATTGGCCGTTCGTTGGACAGTTGGTCCAGATTCTGGGGCGGACGTTCCACCTTGAGCGGACGTCCAATCTCGGACGGACGTTCTACTTTGGGTAGGCGTCCGGTTCTAAATGGCTGGACGCTCGGTCCAGATTATTGGGCGGACGTGCCAACCTTGGGCGGTCGTCCGCTTCCTAAATGATTGGCCGTTCGTTGGACACTTGGTCCAGATTCTGTGGCGGACGTTCCACCTTGAGCGGACGTCCAATCTCGGACGAACGTTCTACTTTGGTTAGGCGTCCGGTTCTGAATGGGTGGACGCTCGGTCCAGATTATTGGGCGGACGTGCCAACCTTGGGCGGACGTCCGCTTCCTAAATGATTGGCCGCTCGTTGGACGTTCGGTCCAGATTCTTGTGCGGACGTTCCACCTTGCGCGGACGTCCAATCTCGGGCGGACGTTCTACTTTGGGTAGGCGTCCGGTTCTGAATGGCTGGACGCTCGGTCCAGATTATTGGGCGGACGTGCCAACCTTTGGCGGACGTCCGCTTCCTAAATGATTGGCCGTTCGTTGGACACTTGGTCCAGATTCTGGGACGGACGTTCTACCTTGAGCGGACGTCCAATCTCGGACGGACGTTCTACTTTGGGTAGGCGTCCGGTTCTGAATGGCTGGACGCTCGGTCCAGATTATTGGGCGGATGTGCCAACCTTGGGCGGACGTCCGCTTCCTAAATGATTGGCCGTTCGTTGGACACTTGGTCCAGATTCTGGGGCGGACGTTCCACCTTGGGTATGTTGGGAGGACCTATCAGTACATATATATATATATATATATATATATATATATATATATATATATATATATATATATATATATATATATATATATATGTGTGTGTGTTTATGTTTTTGTAAGTGAGAAAGAGATAATAAATGATAACATACCGGTATTCTTATTGGTATTCTTATTTTTATTATTTTATTTGTGTAATTCAAAATGATAATAACACAACAAATGAGTTTTGCTTAATTTGTGCTTAAATTGTTGAAAACACAAGCTATGCTGTTACCATTAATTTAGCACTTGTTAACAAACCACTCTTTCTAAATATATTTAAATTAATCTCGATGATTTTTGCTTTTCATCGAGTTTTCTTTATTTTTTAATTGAAAAAATATCTGTCAATCGATCAGAAATTATAATACATTTATTCAAAATATGCAAATTTATGAAAATATAATTTATCAATTTATCATATGCAACTATTTTCTACATTAAAATACTAATTCTTATATTTCGGTAGATAAGTGACTGCTCATTCCATGAAATCCTGTTCGACTGTTGGAGAAGAATTATCTTAGAAATAAAAAGTGAGTTTGGTAGATGTTTTAGGTATGAAGCGAAGGTCATCTGTTCGACTGTTGTGTTTTCTCACACCTAATTGTTTATAAGTGAGCGGTATCTTGTACATATAAACAAGGTCGGATGTTATCGGTAGAGGATATTTAGAGTTGTCAAAAGACGGGTAACCTGATCCGACCCGACCCATCCACCATGAGTTGACCACTTAGTGAGTCAATCCCAACCCGCTACGGATTGGTGGATTAAACGGGTTGTCTCATTGACTCACTTAGGCTTTGTTCATTTCAATGGATTTAGGGGGGAGTGATTGAGGGGATTTGAGAGGATTTGAAGGTAAATTTTTTTGTTATTTATTTGAGTAAATTTGGAGGTACATGAGACTAGATTTAGAAGTAAATTTTTTTAATCTGTTACGTCAATCAAATCCTACACTAATTATCACAAACTTTACTTCCAAATTCACTCTCACTTACTTCAAAATCCCCTCAAATAAACAACAAAAAAATTAACTTTCAAATCCTCTCAAATCCCCTCAATCACTCTCCTCCAAATCTATTCAAGTGAACAAGGTCTTAATTAACTTTTTTTTCACCCCCTTCTTCTCAGATTCTTATAACATGTTACTTTGATCGATCAAATTGAAACAGTAATAATTGAACCAATTGATATAAAAGAAGGCTTAAATGCTTACTTCGTCCCCATGTTAGGAGGTGAATTTCTGTTTAGCACCCGATTTTAAAAATGCATCTATTGAGTCTCAAAGTTGTAAAAATTGTAGGTTTAATCCTTTTCGACATCCCTATTTATGTACGAATGTCTCAGATGGGTCCTCGTTTTTTAAAGTGTATCAAAATGGTCCTTAATTTTGAAAATTGATATCAATTGAGTCCTTTCCGTTAAGTTGGCTGGACGACGTTAAAAAAATTGATGAGTGGATGCTGAGATGACGAACGAACGCTTGTCCACCAGCGAACGAACGCTCGTCCACCAGCGAACGAGCGCTCGTCCCCCAGAGAACGAACGCTCGTCGACCTCTTACTGCTGGAGGACCGTTCGTTCCACACTGGACGACCGTTCGTTCGGTGGTCGACGAGCGTTCGTTCGCTGATGGACGAGCGTTCGTTCGCTGGTGGACGAGCGTTCGTTCGTCATCTCAGCATCCACTCATCAATTTTTTTAACGCCGTCCAGCCAACTTAACGGAAAGGACTCAATTGATATCAATTTTCAAAATTAAGGACCATTTTGATACACTTTAAAAAACGAGGACCCATCTGAGACATTCGTACATAAATAGGGATGTCGAAAAGGATTAAACCAAAATTGTATAAATGAAGTCCCCTCTGTTAAATTGACTTAAACGGAGTTAACTCCACGCTGACGTGACTAAAAATCTGACTTTTTTTCTTCTCTCTCATCTGTTCTTTCTGTAACGTTTCAGCTTTTTCTCTCTCTTCTATTTCCAATCATTCATCTCCATGGCTCTCTTATGCAACTCCTTCTTCTTTCCCTCCCTTCTGCATCGTCCCTCACATCTTTCTCGTCAATTAATTTTGTGTGCAAAGATCATGCTAGATATTTATGAATGTCTAACGAATTATTTTGTGCGCAACACCATATATGGTGGTTTCTAAATGTGTTGCAGTTGCATTTCCGGCAGCATACTTACGACGAGAGTCACCTGATGCAACATCTATGCCTGTTAGATTCTCCACCAAGTTGTCCAACACTTGATTGAACCGGTCCACATTTGTTGCATTCACTAACATCAACGTATAAAACAAAGGTGAAGTTTCCATGAGGCCAAATATTGAGCGATTTGAGTAACGCAACATGCACTTGTCATACCACCCAATTGCCTCTTTCTGGTTTGGACAAAGCTGTGTGAGGAGGACCATTGAATTGTTTATGCAGCTACGACATTCATCTGCTTTAACATCTCCTCTACACAACCCAATGTCATATACTTTCTCATTGTTTTCGTCGTAGGAGCGGTTGTAGAAACCATAGTTGATCTGTGTGTTAGAAGTGAGATTGGACAAAAGGGTGTTGAGGTTGGTGTGATAAGTGTTGTTGGCTGTGAAGCTGCCTTTATCACTGAGACAGAAGTAATCTAAGAAACTTGGCTGCGCGCTGGCTTGAGATATGATTATGAAAAGGAGGCAACAAACATAGGAATGCAACCTTGAGGAAACAAAAACGGCCATTGTGTTTGCGTTCTTTCAGAGATGAATTTGGTGAGTAAGATTTGTGTTGTTGATACTTTTATAAACAAAATTTGTTTGGCACCTGTATAAAATGAAACTTTATCATAGAATTGGAGGAAGAGGTCACATATGTTTGGGAACGGAAGAAACTATAAAACTGAGACTGGGCCATGCGTGTTCTTAATGCTTTGAATTGTTCTTGTTCAGGTGAAATGCTTTAAATTTTGATTAACGTATTGTGATTATAATTTGTATCCTTTTTTAAATTCAGAAACTCCTATCAATTCGTTCCTGCTTGTGTTATAGAAAGACCATGTCAGCTACGTATCACTCTAGGAAGAAATTATTAATTTACTGCTCTATAAAACAATACCAAGTCCTTACTTTGAATGCGTAGCATCCAACAAAAAAGTATGTATGAAAATGTTTACTGGATGCTCAAATAATTTTATAAGCAAAAGGGTCAAAGTGTGCATGCTTCGTGGGATCTATATGCCGACACGAGTACAATTATTTAAAGTTTAGAGTAAAAAAAAACCTTTTCTTCATATCTATTCATTCAAAAGAAACAATGTAAGATTTGTGTGGAAATATTTATCTTGGATTTGTGTGGATAATTTTCTCTCGGAGAAAAAAAAGTAAAGTATTTTTATAAGTTATAATTAATATTCTTTTATCTTTTTACTAAAAATAATTACAGATAAGTTCTTCAAACAACCATCTTTGCTTTTCTTTATTGTCTACAAAATGAAATGCATCTCTCTGCTTATTCAATAAAAGGAATACTATAAGTCATAAGGAGTTCACTTAAGATTTAGACTACTGCAGCTTAAATTGGAACCCTTGCCAAAGCCAACGATGTCCTCCACCCATACCCGCCCGCCTTTAATCTTGCATTTCCTAATTAAATACACTAATCAATCAAATAAATGAATGTATTTAAAATTGAGTGATTGACGAGGAAGATGTGAGAGACGATGCAGAAGAGAGGGAGAGAAGAAGGAGTTGCAGAAGAGAGGGCTTTTGCACCAAAGTAGGCAAATATGCCTCTAATATTACCAAAATGGGCAAATTCAAACCATATTACGAAAATGGGGAAGTCGTGGGGGGCCCAAACGACTTCAATTAAAGAAGTCGTGCCCCCCCTGCACGACTTCACACTGTTGATATGAACAGTGTTGAAGTCGTGCACCCCAAAAACGACTTCTGACGACGGTAATCGATTACAACGTAACGGTAATCGATTACAGAGTGTTGAAATCGTGACCACCCTACACGACGCCCGAGCGCAAGCTTCTCGCAAAACTGGCGCCCGGCGCCCCTCTTTTAGCTGGACGAGCGTCCTCTCTTGCGTCCACAGGGCGAGCGTTCTCATCTCTCTGGACGAGCGTCCTCTTGTGCGTACGAGCGTCCTCTCTTGCGTCCACAGGGCGAGCGTTCTCTTCTCTCTGGACGAGTGTCCTCTCGTTAGTACGAGCGTCCTCTCTTGCGTCCACAGGGCGAGCGTTCTCTTTTCTCTGGACGAGCGTGCTCTCGTGCGTACGAGCGTCCACTTCTGCTTGCAGGACGAGCGTCCTCTTCTGCTCGCTCTACGAGCGTCCACTGCTCGCTCAGAGTGCAGAGTGCTTCTTGCTACACAATCAAGCTGGTAATCGATTACAGAAATGTCGTAATCGATTACCGGTACGTTTTCTGCCTGGTCACCATTTCAACACTCTGTAATCGATTACCAAATCAATGTAATCGATTACTGGACCCAGAAGTCGTTTTTGGGGTGCACGACTTCAACACTGTACCTATGAACAGTGTGAAGTCGTGCAGGGGGGGCACGACTTCTTCTTTTGAAGTCGTTTCGGCCCCCCACGACTTCACTTTCGGTCAAATTTTGCCTATTTTGGTAATAAAGAAGGCATATTTGCCTACTTTGGTGCAAAAGCCCAGAAGAGAGCCATGGAGATGAATGATTGGAAATAGAAGAGAGAGAAAAAGCTGAAAATTTGTAAAAAGAAGGAGAGAGAAGAAAAAAAGTCAGATTTTATAGCTACGTCAGCGTGAAGTTAACTCTGTTTAAGCCAATTTAACGGACAAGACTTCATTTATAAAATTTATACAACTTTGGGACTCAATAGATGCATTTTTAAAACCGGGTACTAAACAGAAATTCACCTCTTAACATAGGGACAAAGTAAGCATTTAAGCCTATAAAAGAAAATGAAACAAAAGAAATATATTGTTATATATATTATAAGCTATCAAGCATAAAATTTTGCCAATTTAGTTTAATGAGACATACACAACCGTTTGACCAAAAAACTACATATAGCCATTAACAAAAATATATAGCATAGGATAAAACGGTCATGCTTGTAGATAGGTCTAAAAACAAGATAAAACAAATGATATATTCCTGAATTATCCAATCTATAATATTATCCATCTATTAAATTGGAGTCTTAAATTGATAAATTCACAGTATTATGCTCTCTTGAAGCATCTTTTTTTTATCTCCATCTATAATATTATCCAATCTATAATCTTAGGGTTTTATTTGCAGAGGGGAAGTTTTGGAAAGACAGTAGCGCGAAAGGCTCTATTGCTAAGTAAAAGTTTTGCATTTTGAATAATTAATTTAGTTAATTTGATTTCAATAAAAAAAATAGGATTTGAATAATTAATTTAATTTAATTAAGAAAATAGGTGGGTTGGTGAGTCAACTCAACCCACCACGGGTTCAACCCGTGTGAGCCGGGTTCTTAGTGAGCCGGGTCAAACAAAATTGGCTCGCATAAAAACTTTTGTATTTTTTTCCAACCCAACCCGGCTCAAACCCATGGTGAGCTGGGTTGACTCACGGGTTTCAACCCATTTTGACGACACTACTATTTTATAATGTTGTCAAAATGAGTTAGAATTTGCGGACTAATCTAACTTATTATTGGTTCAGACTAAGTTAGGTTTAAAAAAAATTGTAAATTTTTATACGGGTCAATTTTCAACCCAACGTACTTAGAACCCGACTAACCCAGGTTAAACGCGTGATGAGTCAGGTTGGCTCACCAACCCACCTAATTTAATTTAATTATTTTTTACTTTGTATTTTAATATTATTAGTTAACACTTTTTTGTATTGTATTGTAGAGGAGACAAACATGATGTTTTAAGAGAGCAAAATATTATAGATTTATCCATTCAAGAGTCTAATCTTATAAATCGATAAGTGACATAAAAATTATCAATATTAGAAACTTATTTGTTCGCTTTTTGTGTTTGTTTTTTAATTACATTTCAGTTATATGATTCTTTATTTATTTTGAATTATCTTTGGAGTTTAACGTTATTTTAGAGTAAAATTAATTTAGATTTGAATTACAAAAAAGTTGTATTTTTTTTATTTGAAAAAAAATTGTAATTAAGTAAACCACTGAGCCAACGCGTTTAACCCACCAACTTGTGGTGGGTCGGGTCGGGTTCAAATTTTTCGACTCGCAAATAAATGAACTAGGTTGGATTGACTCACTATGTTGGATGACCCGTTTTGACAACACTATTACTTCGATGTCAAAGTCAATTTAACTTAAACAGATAGTAATAAATGTTATAAATTAATTCACGTAACCTACCTTCATATATTAAACATTTATTTTTAAGTTTTGTAGTAGACTTTTGATTAAAGTTAGTCTAATTACGGCCCAAACGTAAATAATTATACTTTAATCTTAAGTTAATTGATTTTAGGATTGATTTTCCTTGGACTTGTTTAGTTTGATCAGTTTAATGCAAGGTTGGACAATCTGTGACTGCATGGGCTCAACGACTTGTTTGTCGGGTTAGTGGTTGACCATCCGGTTTCATGTATGACTGATCAGTCTATTTGGTGACCGTCCAAGCTTGATGACCTATTTTTCGAGCTCGTGCTTGACCATATAAGCTAGTTCTTAGTCGTCTGGTTTTCTTGGTGATTGTCCAAACTCATTATCGCATCGCGTGGGTAGTTTGGTTGTTCATTCAGGCTCGTGATTCGTAGTCAGTTTGATGGTTGACCATTTAGGCCTATAGTTGACCATCCAGGTTGTAATTGATTATAAGGTCATACAATACATAAGCCTCCTAAGATTGAGCATTAGTTTTAAATTTGCGAAGGGGTTTCACTGACCATTTGGTATTTGTGGTGCCTACCCTTGTGACTATTCATCTCAAATTATTACTGTCAAGAAGAGGCGTAATGTCTTGATATTCATGCTTGTGAGAATGCGAAACGTTGGGCCTTTTTAGATCGTTGGATGCAAGTTGATTTAACAGCTAAGGATGAAGAACGGGAAAGGTCCATGCTTTTGTAAATAAGGGTGGGTTTGGTATGTTATTTTCATCTTTTTTGCAACTTGTTAATAGCTCAATTGATCGCTTACGAGTTAGAGGTAATAATGTCTACCGTTTGTCTTTCTTCCTCTGAGGAGTCTTTTAGTGTGAGCGATAGGAGTACGTGGATGATGCATCATCTTCATCGATGTCATTGTCAGTGGCTTCTCTAGTTTAGAGATCAATTGAGCGGAGCTTGGGTTGGGTCAACAATACAACTACAAGTGTATACAAAGAATAAAGTTTATTCTTCTGATAGTAAAGAGAACCCAAATGTTGAGATGAACGTCGATGTGTCTAATGAGGAGGACGAGTTAAATCTCCTAGTTATTCCTAACCATTACTAGGCATCAAACAATGTTCGTGAGTATGTATCACACTTTCGCTAGGGACGATAGTTTTTATCAATGGGTCAAGTGGTATTTTATATTGTTGAAGACGGTCTAAGTGCTAATGTGATTGCTTTGTGTGTCTGCAAAAGAATGAGCGAGTTTTCCAAGGAAAAGAAGATTGTCCTGTAGATTTCTTCTACATGTACTATTGTTTATTCAATGACTTTCTCGTTCATGTTCCATTCAACAAATTTCAGATTGGCGTGTTGTGAGAGTTGAATGTAGCGCCCACCCAATTGAATCCGAACAGTTGAGCATGGCTGTAGGCCTTCAAGGTGTTGTGTTTAGCATTAGATGTAACTCTCACACCTCCCTTTTTCCTTTACCATTTCTGTACCCGCTCGGTCGCTAAGAAGAGTTAGGTATCTTTGATATTTGCGAAGGAGAAGGGGGTTGCTTTCTTTGTATGCAGTCTCTTTCAAAAGATTTAAGACCAGATACTTTAAGGTTAGGATTACGGAGGCCAGTCAGTCATTTTTTTTTTATATAAATGATCGACTGAAACTTCCACTCTATGAGACCCAAGGTCCTAAGAGGTTGACCTCCTAACACCCGTCAACAATGATACTTGATGAAGTGGCAGTCTTAGAGATCATTAATCAACTTTCTCGTTGTCTCTCTCCTTAACGGCTCTTATAATGTTACGAGTCTTTAACCTTTTGTGATGATGTGTTTGGTAAGTTAAGTCTATTTACACTTGATAATCGGCGAGTGTTAACTTGCTAAATTTTATGTTATTTTTCAGAGGTAATGGCTTCTAAGAATCCTAAGCAGAAGAGAGATTGGTTCAGAAGGATGGGTACTCAACAATTGACACGAGCTAGTAGCACAACTGGCACAGGCTCGTTATACACTCTGATAACAATTGAAAAACTGTTATTTTTATACTTAATTTTGACATCAAAAACAACCTTTATGACTTAGAAACTAGCTTGAAATCATGCTTTTGCTTATGTTTTGGAAATAAGAGAGTTGGATAGGTTTTATGCTTGGTTTTCCTTGTTTTTGCAGGTTTTAAGATGAATTGAATGAAAGAAGTGAAGTAGTCAGAAGTTGGACTCAGAAAAGGAAGAAAAAGTGCAAAAAAGAAGAGTCGCAGGTACCACTCAGCGCCACTTTTACCGCTGAGCAGCACTCTGAAGTCCCGCACTCAACGCTGAGGGTCAAAACTGTAGCTAAGCGTCAAAATAGAAGAATCGCACTTACCGATGAGCGGTAATTACCACTGAGCGCCATTTTATTGGGCCTTGGGCCAATTTTCTGTAATTTTTAGGAAGTTATATAAGGTTTTAGCCGAATTAGGGTAAGTATCTTTGGACAGAAAGAGGAAAAATCACACTTTCTTCACCCCTTGGAGGAGGATTTTGGATGCTCAAGCTCTATTCTTCACCTTCTAGGGTTCTATCTTTCATTCTTTCATTATTTTTCATCTAGTTTCACCATGTCTATGGTGAACTAAACACTACAAAAAAGTTGGGCATTACCGAAGGCCAGAAGCCCTCAGAAACTGCCATAAGCCGTCGATAAAGGGTGTTTACCGAAGGCTTATCGACGGCCAGAAATCCTTCGGTAAATCTCTAGTCGCTAAAATTACCGAGGGCTTTTGCCCTTCGGTAATTACCGAGGGCCAGAAGCCTTCGGTAATTACCGAAGGGCAAAAGCCTTCGGTAATTACCGAAGGGCAAAAGCCTTCGGTAATTACCGAAGGGCAAAAGCCTTCGGTAATTTCCGAAGGGCTAAAGCCTTCGAAAATTACCGAAGGGCAAAAGCCCTCGGTAATTTCCGAAGGGCTAAAGCCTTCGGTAATGACCATACGAGGGTATTTACCGAAGGGCAGAAGCCTTCGGTAATGACCTACTGTGGGCATTTACCGAAGGGCAAAAGCCTTCGGTAAATTGCAAAGAAGGTTTCAGAGAAATGGTATTTCTTGTGGAACCCAAACCTGTATATCAAATTTCAATTACAAACAGACCTGCACATCAATTTTCAAGCACATACAAACATGCATAATCTGCATCTCAAAGATGCAATCAATTATCAATATCCATTGAACATCAATTAATATTGAACATCAATTAATTAGCTAGGTTCTACTATTATTAACTTGTTAGGATAGTTTACTTGTAGTATATTTTCCTACTTTAGTGCAGTTTGCAATTGTAGTACAATTTTTTACAGCTTTGACTAGTGATTTTTAGGTATTTCATCAACTTTTTTAGGTGCCAAAATGTACCTAGGTCATCTTTTGTCATGTTTCTTAGCTTCCTTTAACAACTATAAAATTGTTTGCATGTGTAGAATACACAGTCTTAGGTTAGTTTAGGTCAATTCCCATTTTGTAACATACTTAGTTCACTTTTTAGGTCTAAGTAGCCAAATTTTGAGATTTTGGTACTTGATCCAATTTGACCAATTTCTTTACTTTATTTAAGTACTTTAAACTTCTTAGGATAACAACATTACACATTCTTAAGTTAGTTTAGGTCAATTTCGAAATTCTGACCTATTTAGTACACTTTTTAGGTTGTAGGGTGTTATATTTTGAGTTCTAGGTTGTTTTTGTAGTGTGAGTTTGTAGTTAGACTTCTTTATGGATGTACTATACTGTTTTGGATCATATAAATCCATCTTGAAACATCAAACCAGGTCTTGCCAATTCAGAAATAAAGAATAATGTTTGGTAAATTTAAAAAATCACATGAAATGCCCACTGCACCAGAAAATGACTTTCAAAATGGTGGTTTTAAGGCCAAAAATGCTTGGAAGTCTTTCAACAGCAAAAGTGATGCTTGAAGCAAGTTTATATCATCAATTTGAAGGTGTGCAATCACTTAAACAATAAAGATAAAGACTACACCAGAAAATCAGTGGTCTACTTCTAATTTTAAGCAAAATTTGGTGGTTTAAAGGGTGATTTTGCACAAACACGTTTGGACACATAATTTGCAGTTTTGAGCAACTTTGTATCATCAATTTGGATGTGTTTAAACACTGAAACAGCCAACAAACACACTGCAGCAGAAAATCACTAGTTCACTTCCAATTTTAGGCACATGACTTTAGACAAAACTAGGAAATGAATATGTAAGCTGGAATTCAACTCAGCCAAACCAAATTCACTGATTAAAATGATGAAGTAACACTAAGGAACACTGGAAGTACAAGCACAACAAGTACAAAGACGATTTAAACCCATTTGTCTCCTTTTTAGTTAACTTTTTTAGGTTCTAACAACTCAAAAATTGAGTTTTAGGTAAATGTTTGCTTTTGAGTAGTTTCCTAGTCTAATTTCACTACTTTAGACTTGTTAGGATATTAACATTAGTTATTGTTAGTCTACTTTAGCTGAATTGCCTCTTTCTCACCCTTTTAGTAAACTTTTATAGGTTCTACATACTCAAATTTTGAAGTTGAGGTCATTCTTTACTTTTGGATAGTCTTTCTAGCTTCATTCTACTAGTTTAAACTAGTTTAAACTTATTATGATGTTAAATATAAAACAAATCTTTTTAGGGTTTAGGTAGTCAAATTTTGAGATTTTGCTACTTCATCCAATTTGACATCTCTATTAGCTTCATTTAAGTACTTTAAAGTTGTTAGGATAACAACAATATACTTTCTTTGCTTATATTAGGTGAATATCAAAATTGTCAACTATTTTTAGAACACTTTTTATGTTTTAACTACTTCAATTTTCAGACTTCACAATTGAAGTCCAAAATCATATGTTGAACTTTAACAGACGTATATTTTAACATGTTGAAGGCCAAATTAATCACTGGAGTGCCCTTAACCACTACCAGGTGGAGCAAAGTTAATAAAGTTTAACCTAAGAGATGGTCTACTTTAGCCTTAGTAACGAATATTCAGTTTTTTAGTTAATATATAAACTATAAAACAACTATAACTTTGGTTCCTCCTTCTACTTTCGTAACTTGGGGGATTCAAGATAGTATATAACCAACATATATGCATGTTGGTTTGTCCTTGTACTCTACTTCATCCTTATAGTTACTCATTTTAAGTCTTACCCTGTATTGAAATAAAACTTTTAAGGGTGTTGTCATTGTCTTTTTCCAAGACGGAATTTCGGTACAAGGGTGGGGAACAAGGTGTGGACATTATATATAAAAAGAATATGCAACACAGACAACATAAGAGAGAAGACAAAAGCCAAAAGAGAAAGACAGATAAAAGGGAAACAACATTTTATTTACCAAAAGGAGGGGCCGGCATGTTTATTTATGAAATTGTTGCATGGCTATAGGCTTTTAGACATATCATTCATGAGCAAAATAAAGCAAGGCAAACAAAATAAGACATCATTTACCTACCTGGAAATGATGAAGTCTTCGACACTTGAGTGTAGCCCTTAAACAATGACACTTTTGCTACCTCCTTTAACCCACTCCGTTTGAAGGTTCCAAATGTTATGTGCTCCTAATTGAAACCCCAAAACCTTGTACAATAATAGACAATTTTAATTAGCAAAACGCAACAACAGCAACAGATTAATCATCAAACACCCTATATCCATCCCAAACCTGCACAACTTTAACTTTAAGGTTTGCTGAAAACATTTACCACAATCTACTTATACAAACACTTGACTTGTCAAAGTAACATGTGTTTCCACTAACTTTGTCCGTGAATGAAATTGGTCCATGAGGCATGTTCATTTGGTTTTGTCATATAAGATAATTCTATTGTCCACTCACGGGCAGATTATAAACAAAGCTACTTACTTCTTCATCATACACAATTAGCACTTCATATTATATATATACATATATATATATATATATATATATATATATATATATATATATATATATATATATATATATATCATGGTGGCTAATATTACTTGACTGTCATATGCAGAGATTTCTAGACCAACAAAATGAGACTTGTAGTCCACCATTTCAAATCATAATAATATGGTAGTGAAAGTGGATTTAAAAAGCAAGAAACAATTAGAAGTTGCAATGTCAATTCACTCATTCACTTCCATTTTAAAGCCAATTTTCATGGTTTAAGAGATGATTATGCATATAGGCATAAAAATGAGCATTTGAACACTGCACACACTTTAAAATGGAAAAATAAACTTGCTCAAACTTTGCTTATGCAGAAACACAACAAGATTCAACAAATCATACCACACATTGCCAAATATGCATGAAAATGTTACCAAAACTACAATAGAATTCAGAATTCAGTGAAATTAAATGAAGACAAAAGTTGCAATGACTCTAAGACATCCTAAAACACTTCATATAACTGCAGAGAATCAACTGGAAGAATTTAAACACCTAAGGCACAAGAAATGATATGAAACACGGTGAAAAGATTGATCAAAAAAGCAATAATAGCACCTTGTTTCAAGATTTATTACCAACTCAACTATGGTTTTTGCAGTTTTGTGATTAATACAGGTTTCTATTAATTGGAACATGTTTAATATCATTATACAAACTTGCACATTACTTAATAAACAAAACAGTTACACTGGAACAGATTTATGAGATTGCACCAGATTTATTCTATTTTGTGCAGAATTTTTGAAATAGAATCATGTTTTAACTGATGTACCACATATAATCAAGGCTACACATTGTCTCATTCCCTTATATCATTCATAAATGACTACCAATGCACTGCAGCTAGAGAAAAGAATCAAACATTAGCTGGAAAAAATATTCTGCACTACAAAAAGTCCTAGTTTGGTGGTTTGATACTAAAAAACATATGCAAGTGATTTAAACACACAACTGAATGTTCAAATAAGTTTATTTGATGATTTTAATTGTCTTTAAACTCTACAATGAGTTATAAACAGCCTGCAACTCAAAATCACTACTCCACTTGTATTTTAACTCAAAAAGTGATGGTTTTTACCGTCTTAAATGTCCTTGCAATGTCCACTTCGAGTTTGATCATGCTTAGTTGTTGTTTTCAAGATTAGTTTAGTGTATTTACACTTTCTACAGTCATTTACATTGACAGCTAGCTGTTTCAATCATTATAACTTAGAATGAGGTGTGTAGTTGTTTAATTTGCTACATTAGTGTAGTGTATTTACACTTTTATATGCTAATAAATATAAGACAGATAAACTATCATATCAAGCTAACTATGTTCTGTTTACTATTGCAGAGCTTATTATATCCTAACAGTTTAGTGTAAATTTACGCTGATATGTTCAAATTAAACCCTTAAGTCAATTTTTACATTCTCAATCCATAGAAAGTGAGATCATGGTTTCCACACCTTCAAAAAATAATAACTGAAACATATTCTTGATTAAGAAAAAACATAACATAATGTACACCTTTTCTAGCATATTACACTCACTCAAGTGGAAAATCGCTCTTTGCTCTAACTCAGTGATCTTATTAAATGCATATGATTATTGTTTCATTTTCTATGTCAACTTGCAGTTGTGTTTGTTTAATATTTTCACACTGTTCATGAAACTCGTTTTTATTCTGTGCAAACTTCATATTTTACATAGATCAACATTTTTATATATAAATATTTTCTCTTATATTTTATAGCAAAAGATGTTATGCTCTTTAGACCTTGATTTTCTTCCATAAATATAACCAGGTTGCAGCTTTGGCACCAAATATTCCAGCACTGTACGAGCTTCATTTTGGTGTTCCCATGGCAGGGGGTGTTCTTTCTGCACTGAATACTCAATTGGATGTGACAGTATTGGCTCTGATATTGGAACAATTAGAGCCATGCAAAATCATGTTTGTGGACTACCACTATATTCATTCTGCCCTTAAGGCGTTTGAAATTCTCTCCCAGAGAAAATGCAAGCCACCCCATATTGTTCTAATGCCATGTTATGACCAAGAACCATCTTTCTCAGTTAAGGAAATCCCCCCAGGTACCTTAAACTACAATGAGCTTCTTGCAACTGGACAAAATGATTTTGAGCCTTTAAAACCAAGCAATGAATGCAATCCGATATCAGTGAACTACACCTCAGGCATGACGTGGTATGGTGAGGGCGCCAGGAGGGCGCCCATTCTTCATTGTAGGGTGATCAGCTAGTGGATTTAAGATCAAACCGATTAAACGGATTGCTCGATATAAGTGGTTAGTCTAACTATTTGATTTTTATGGAGGTTGGACTTAGACTTAGACCTAAAATTTTTAACCTACAAGTCCTACTAAATACACTTTAAACCATTCAATCAATATCAAAGGTTCACTTCGTAGTTGAACTTTTGCCTACTTAGAGCAAACAGTTGCACCCATTAGAAGCAAAGGCAACAGACCAATAAACTAACACAAATCAAACAACATCATACACTGCCACAAGAACATCAACCAAATTCAACAACATTGTTACTCCATGAATTTTTAAATGCACAACTTACCTCAACCAAGAAAGCCGTAGACGTTGGCAACCTTTGTACAGCACGAGAGCCAAACAAGCCCACAACGACCCCTCCAACTCCCTTAACCAAGTTCCTTCAAGTTCTGAGCACACCCTCCTGAGGTCACCACAACACCGTCGTGACGCCGCTACCACCACCTTCCAACAACCCCCTCGGAATAATGTTATCCCTCAACCACCACCCTCCTCACCAGCACTATCCTAACGTGGACAAACCAATTGCAGGAAAACAGGGTTAATTTTGATAGTAGAACGACAGAGGAAAACGCTTGGGGGTTCTGAGGTGAGAGACGAAAAATTGGGGGAAAGATTCTGTGGAACCTAAAATTTGGAGAATGGGAGAGGGAAATCCCAAATTTTCATTTCACTAGGTCGATGCCTATTCCGACGGCTTACGGAGCCTTCGGTAAATTCAACAAACCTTCGGTAAGGAACAACATACATGACCGTCGGTACATCCTTCGGTAAACAAAATTTACCGAAGGGCACAAAGGCTGTCGCCAATATCCCTTCGGAAAGTACCACTTTTCTTGTAGTGAAACCTTCATTGTTGTTGGGGAACCGATGTAATCCTTTGAAACTCTCATGTATTGAATTGGTTCTTTAATCTATATGTTTTCTTTCATTAATTGTTAGGGTTTTTCTTCTATACTCCATGCATGTTTTGTTTAACTCATTCAATTGCATGATCATTGATGTTATTTGTATGGACACATATAGATAAATCTAGAACTGAAGAAATTCTCCCAAGAGTAATATTGCCTAGACATAGGGATAGGAGGATTGGTTGCCTTTAAGCTTCTGTGCGAATGTAATGCATGAATAATTGCTAGGGAGACAAGACATTGTAAACTAGTGATTAGGAGTAGGCTTTCTTCATCGAGACATCGGGTTTAAGGTAAATTAGAAAGTGACATTAACATTAATAAAGAAAGATGAATTCTTGAATACATGAGAGTGGATAGGATGAATCAGAAACCCCAACAACATCATCATTCCATAATTTACATCAATCACTTTTGCTTCTTTTGATTCAATTGATCAATACATGCATTCATATTTAATTTTCGGTATTTGCATTTAAACCTACAAGAATTCGTTCACAAGTCTAATTTTGATCAACAAATCACATAACTGTTTAGGCCGTGAGTCCTTTGGGAAACGATACTTGGTATTACCATTTTATTATTACTTGATATGATTTGGTACACTTGTCGAGGGTTAACACACTCCTACATTGAGTCATCTAGTCTCTTCAGATGCTTAGGGGTCTAAGCAGTCTTAGCCTGTGATCGAGCAATCAGTTCCTCAACCCGCCCCATTAGCATTCTCCCCCTAAGCAACAAGTGGGAAGGGAAAAGAAGAGGGGGGAAATAAATTTTCACCGTCAAGGCGAGAAATCCTCCTCATCACAAAAGAGGAGCTGTTGGGTGGAGGACGACTATTTAAGGCCTCTGACAGGGGGATTTTTAGCGTTGAGTTTCATTTAAGTGATAAAGTGTCCTTCAATATGTTTGGTGTCGATAAGGACATGTTAAAGGGCATCACTGAGCAGGAGGAAGTGGATGTTATGACCGAATTGAATGCCCGAGTGGCATTGCTTAATACCAAAATCGTTGAGAATGTTGCAGTAAAGGTTAAAGGGCTTAAAGGGGAGCTTTCTAACGCTCAAGCAAATCTGGAGCAAACTTTGAAGGTTAACACTGAGTTAAGTTCCAAGATGAAAGAGTCCACTAACATTCAATCTAGATGTCTACAGACAAAGGCATACTTGAACATTTAGTTGGCTAACGCCCGAGTAGTTGAAAAACGCTTGGTTAAGGCTAACTGTCACCTTCAACGCTAGGTGGATGACCTCGTTCTAGATTATGAAGACGGTCGAATACTTGACCAAGAGAAATGCTGACCTGGTTGAGCGGGACACTACCCTTATTGTTGAGTTAGTGAGCAACATGAGACTAGGTTCAACAAAGCTATTGCCCGTGACACACTTTTACCATATCTCATTGGAAGAGGGTAACTTTAACATGATGAAAGATTTTCATGAAAGGAAGCTGATGTTCCTTCACAAAATGGAACCTTATGGAAATATTGGGCAAAATACTGCTCCTTATAATGCTCCAATTAAGGGTGTCACGAATCATATTGAAAGCAAGATATTTCAAAATCCTCTTTGAAGTATTAGAAAACACTAGAAGGGGGTTGAATAGTGTTTTCATACATCTTTTTCGAAGCTGATGCTTGACCATATTTTTGGAGATTGGATGATCCTCTTGAGAAATGTAGTTCTTATATTGTAAACGTTGTTCTGATAGATGAGTTTATGGTCTTGGTATTTGGCTTATCTTTATAGTGTTTAGGAGATGTAACTCCTAGAGAGTAAATTATCTATTAATAAGCATGCATGTTAATGATATGCTTTCTACATATGGAGAACATTTATAAATCTAAAACATATCACACATACATTTTATATTGGTTCACTCAACTAAGCTACATCCACTTCTTCTATAAGATAACTTAGAGGGTTCTACTAGATTTTAAATGAAGTATATATGAGTGTTCTTGTCACTCGTTTCACTAGTTAAACTCAGTAACCCTTGTTATTGTGACTAGTATTGAATATCACTCACTCCTAGTGCACAATATTATTCACCATTCCTAGTATCCCTAGACACTCGCGGTATCCTCCAGATAGAATGTCTAGTTGAATTTAACCCACTCTTGGTTGTCGTAGTCAACCCAATAGCCTTTGTTACTGTGACTCTGACTTAGTTTCACTAATTCCTAGTCGTGTAGTATTGTTCTTCACTATAACGCCCCAAATTTCAGGGTGTCACGGGTTATTCAAAAACTGGTAAAATTCAAAACTTTATCATAGCGCAAAAACCTATATCAAAAACCTTAACATTTAAACGACATAATTTATTTAAAACATAATAGTTTTAAAAACATTTGTCCAATAAAAATAACAAAGGAAATAAAACAACTTCAATTACAACTTTGTATAAAAATCCTAAAATTGTCCCTGTCATCTCTCGAATCTATCATGCCTCAACATCATCTGCAATATCATATGCTCACGTATAACGCATTATACGATCATCGCTGATAATTTCATTCACAAACACACAACACAAACATTTATGGGGTAAGCTACTGATAAAACAATCATAATAACAAGATATAAACATAATGATTGTATCGACAATAATCAAACACCCCATACATAGTAGTAATAACAATATGATTCCTAAACCTTTAACATAACAAACCATGCTAAAACCAAACAATCCTTACAACCATTTCATCTTATATAAAAACTTGTCAACCCCCACAATCTCCCTACCATATGTCATCTTCCGTACTCCATTGCACCAAACCTATTTATCAAAACAAGGTGATTCGAGTTGCCCTCCATCGCAGCTTCAAACTTATCTCCATGATCCTCCAGAACTTATGAGTAAAAACTGTGATGTTGCTCATATTGGGTATTATACTCAGCATGAGTCGGAACCCTATGGACGAGACATTTATCCCTTTCTACCCCCTCGAAAGAGGAAAGGGTAACACTCACATCTCAATCCCTTCTACCACCATCATAGGTGAAAAGACTCATCTCTTATATCCCTCTTAGAAACGAAGGGATCCACCTTTCTGCCATCTCATAAGGAAAGGTACAACCTCAAATTAATGAAGTATGACAATGTCAACCCCCAATTTCGTCCGGATTGACTAAATAATAGGTTTATTTCTATTTTTGATTTGTTTTATTTTATTTTTCGCATTTTCATTTTATTTTATGTTATTATTTTTAATTTCATTTTGCTATTTTGTATTTGATTTAGTCTTTTTTTAAAAAAAAAATAAAAAGCAAAAAGAAAAAAAAGAGAAAAAGGTTTGAAACGTGAATAAAAAAAGAAAAAAAAGTTTTTTTTTTGGGGAGACAGTGTTATGTGGGCGCTGGGGGAGAGACAAAACGGTTTTCTACATAGTGCACGCGGTGTTGGCAGAGACAATTTGGAGCGTACGGGGCTGGTACATTCAATTTGGGAGATACGGAATCGAAAAGAAAGACACAGAGAGAGCAGAGGAAAAGCTTTCTTATTTTTCGGATTTTGGAGTGGAAAGGAGGAAGATGGGACACTGCTTCTTCGGACCTTCATCTTGGGTCATCATCCAGTCACAGAAAAGCATCCACCTTTGACACCGGCAAAGAAAGACAAGGGCCAGAGGAGGTCACCAGACACGCAGCTAGCAGCAGCCATAGAGCTCCGAGAGGTAAGCCTCTTGCTCACCTGTGTGGTCATGTATGGTTAGTGCATAACTGCCTTATTCCATTTTGCTTATGCTACGGTGAGTCTGCCACATTCCCCATTCTAGAATTATTACCAAACATCATCAATCTTCACCTCCAATACTTGATTTCCAATACCCGTGATCATCTCCATTCCCTGCTGCAACTCCCACCCATCATCATCACGGGCACACACGCAAACTTTGTTTTCCTCCATTTACTCAACCAAACCTCATTCCCTCATCCAATCATTAACCATCATCCATCATTCACACCTGATACCACGGCCATCGTCTTCATCCATTTCCTCTTCGTTTTCATCTCCAACACCTAACACTCACGGCTACTACCAACGCCCTTCTAGCCACCTTTTCCTTCCACTCCCAATTTTCAGAGACCAGGGGACTAAGCCTTCAAGCCTCCTCTCATTTCCAATCACCATCACCAGCAAAGGATTTGAACCCATAGACACGCACAAAACAAAAACCATAAACACATCACAGTATCAGATCAAAATCCTAAAACCCCAAATATTTTCTCGGCAAGCCTCTGACTGTCCTCTCTGATAACTAAACGGTGGAACCACACTGGTGGTGGTCGGCGTACTGGTGGCGTCTTGGGCTGCAGCTGGCGGCGGCGGTTTTGGCTGAGACAGTGGCGTGTGTGCATGACGGGGTGGAGGTACCTCCGTTGGCTGCCTTGGAAGAGAGACTCTAGGTTTTGTGCTTGAATGAAGAAGAAGTACCGTGATTGATGTTTAGAGATTTCTTTCATTAAAGAATTAAGAGGTGTTTAGGTGGGATTTAGTGGAGATTCACGTACTTCCAGCATTAGGTGCGCTCGGTGATTGGAGAATGATGGTCCGGATGGTGAATTTATTGGGAGGCAGCAGCACGCGCAAAGAGAGGACACACTCATTTTCTTCCTTTTTGCTTTGAACATTGTTTATTTTGGAAGAAAATAATGTGGCAGACTTGCTTTTCTCGGAGGATGAGCTCTTAAATTATTATTCCCTCTTGCCATTTTCATTTTGGGTTTTTTATGCAGTGCATACGGGTTGTGAGGCCGTGACTTTATTCCTTTTCCTTGCTGGAAATTAAGCACGCAGTTGCACATTTAATTGGTTCAGCATATTTCACCCACAAAATGGATTTTCATCATCATGACCAAACACTAAAATCCTTTCTCCACTCATCTCTTCAAAAATTGAGCTGCAGCTAGTCCAGAGGTCCAAAAATTATGTGAGAGAATTCAAATGAAAGCCCTTTGAGTCTAGAATCTAACCCAAAAAGTTTCATTGCATTTAGAGCTATGTGGAAAAAAATATGAGCCAAACAGTAAACCAAGGTTAGTGCCAGAAACGAAACAGCCAAACCTGATTTCGAAATTATACTGCAGCTAGTCCAGAGGTCCAAAAATTATGTGTGAGAATCCAAATGAAAGCCCTTTGAGTCTAGAATCTAACCCAAAAAGTTTCATTGCATTTAGAGCTCTGTGGAAAAATATATGAGCCAAACAGTAAACCAAGGTCAGTGACAGAAACGAAACAGCCAAACCTGATTTCGAAATCATACTGCATCTAGTACAGAGGTTCAAAAATTATGTGTGAGTTATCAAATGAAAGCCCTCTAAATCTAGTTTCTATGAAAAAAAGTTTCATTACGTTTGGAGTTTTGTAGAAAAAATTATCAGTGAAGCATTCAGCAAAGATTAGTGGAAAAGAAAGGACTGAAGCCCATTTTGTCTCTGCAAAAAGAGAAGGTTGGGTCTGAACACATTATTTCGGGCTGCACTTCCAATTTCATCCTTACACCACCCCTGGCAGATCCAAAGTTGGAGAAGAGGGTTTTGGCCCAAACAAAAGAGTCTCATTTTTTTTCGCACCCCTGGTATTTATCTCTGTACAACCATTCTTGTTGGACTTTTCTCTTGCTTTATTTTTTATGCTTTTGTTCCTTTATTTGATTATTTGGTCTTTATTGTATGTAAAACTCCCTTGTATGATAATCCCATACCCCTTTGTTTTATATCAATTGGACTTATTTGTTTGGTGTTTTTGCATAAAAATTATAAAAATAAAATAATAAAATAATAAAAAAAATGAAAATGAAAAAAGATAAAATTTTAAAATTATAAATATTTTATATAAAAAATAATAATAAATACAAAATATATTTTAAAGGTTTAGGCACATGTGTGATCGCACGCATCGTCCTTGTGTTAAAACCTTTTCTTCTTCTTTTCTCAAATAAAATACAAAAATATATTTTAAAGGTCAAGCACATGTGTGATCGCTCGCATCGTCCTTTTGCTATAAACCTTTTATCTTTCTTTTAGAAAAAATACAAAAATACATTTTTAAGGGTCAAGCACATGTGTGATCGCTCGCTTCGTCCTTGTGCTAGAAACCTTTTCTCTTTCTTTTATAAAAATACAAAAAAAAATGTTTTAAAGGTTAAGCACGTGTGTGATCGCTCGCATCGTCCTTGTACTAGAAACATTTTCTCTTTCTTTTAGAAAAATACAAAAATACATTTTAAAGGTCAAGCACATGTATGATCGCTCGCATCGTCCTTGTGCTAGAAACATTTTTTCTTTCTTTTATAAAAATACAAAAACACATTTTAAAGGTAAAGCACATGTGTGATCGCTCGCATCGTCCTTGTGCTAGAAACCTTTTCTCTTTCTTTTATAAAAATACAAAAATATATTTTAAAGGTCAAGCACATGTGTGATCGCTCGCATCGTCCTTGTGGTAAAAAACCTTTTATCTTTCTTTTATGAAAAATACAAAAATATATTTTTAAGGTTTAGGCACATGTGTGATTGTTCACATCGTCCTTGTGCCAAAAATCTTTTCTCCTTCTCACATAAAAATACCAAAATATAAAACATTCACATCTTCAAACAACAATCAACCTTTCAGCCAGAACTACGTGATCCTTGATTCTCCATCAAAAGTGGAGATACGTAGCAGCAAGGCTGGTCCTTGTCAGGTTCACTCCCCCAAAATCATTTCAAAACGAATTCTCAATCAATTTCTCAAACAAATTCCTAAACAAAATTTTCAATACAGTTTCCAAAAGAACTACGTAACCCTGATTTCTCATTTTGAATGAGAATACGTAGGAGCAAGGTCAATCCTTGTCGGGCCCAAAAAACTAAAAAATATATTTTGTTTATTTAGAATTTTATTTTAGGGGATAGTTAAAAATTTTGAAAACCACATCATATTCGCGCATTTAGTTAAAGGTACTGCCTTAGGGCAGGCGTTGTAGGGTGCTAACACCTTCCCTACACGTAACCGACTCCCGGACCCAGAATCTGGTTCTTGTAGACCATGCCTTATCCTTTTTATGGTTTTTCTGTAGTTTTCCAGAATAAACTATGGTGGCGACTCCAAAATCTCTTTTCAAAACCCGTTCCGTTTTTTGGATCGTCGTCCCGTCGCGATTCCGGTTGCGACAGACAAGAAAACATCTTTTCCAAAACAATTCACAACCACATCACAGAATTTACAACAATCACTTAACATTTAATCAACAACTGAGATACACATCAAACTTAACACCCAATGTACCAACCATTTACATCTCAATTAGAAGTAAAATTCAGCAACATAGGCAAACAATTAAAATTCTAAAAACTGATGGAATTTATGACACATTAGTTAGAAAAGGAGGAAGCTAAAACTACTATGTCAATTACACCCAAAATGCACCCACTAGTAAAAAAATTGCTTTTTAACTCGCGGTATAGGTATCGGTTTAGGAAAAACCGAAGTCTATCAAAACGCGGTGGCATTTTTGTAATTTAGGTGAACTTATATGCCTCGGTTCAAGGGAACCCGAAACATATAAGTAATATTCCCTCTGCATCCCCAGGACGCTGCGGCTTCCATTCTCCAGTCCCCTCTCCCTCAACTCCACTGCGGCTCTCATTCTCCAGTCCCCTCTCCCTAACCTCCATCATTCTCTCACCAGATGGCTTCTCCCTCTGCATCCCCAGGACGGTGCGATGACGGTGCGGCGAGGCGAGACGAGACGAGACGGTGCGACGAGGACAGATCTCACGACGGTGCGACGAGGCGAGACGAGACGAGGCGAGACGAGACGAGGCGAGATGAGACGGTGCGACGACGGTGCGACGAGGACAGATCTCGCGATGGTGCGGCGAGGCGAAAGAACTCCGACGGCGCAACGAGGGAGCTCGCGACGGTGCGGCGAGAGCCCGCGACGGCGGCTGCAATGGCGGAAACCCTTTTCTGCGTTTTTTGGTTTTTGATTTTTGGTTTTTGGTTCTCTTTCTTTGTAGGTAGGTGGCGAAATGCATTGATTTTTTGTTTTTGGTTTGGATCTCTATCTCCCGTCTGTTCTCTCTGCTTCCTATTCCCCTTCTTCTTTGATTGTCAAAGTAATTTTGTGCAAAGACATGGATGAAAAGAATTGCAGAAAAGAGAAAGAAGTTTAACCAGAAAAGAGAAAAAAGTTTAACCAAATAAACAAACATAAAAACTCTAATCTCGTTCTGATCTCGTTGAAAATAAAAAAATTAAAAGACTCTACTGCCTCGGTTGTTTTTGAACCGAGTCAGAATCTGAAATCTTTTGATTCGGTTCAGGACCGAGCTAAAAAATCCATTTTCTTTTACCTTGTGTGCATATACACCGGTTATAGAACCGGTGTCTATTTGAAAAAATAACCGAGGCAGTATAGGTTGATTGCACTAGTGACCTAATTAATAAACCTAATTACGTTTATATATATATATATATATATATATATATATATATATATATATATATATAAAAGATTAAATAAAAATTAATTAAAAGTAAGAAACCATGCATAATGTGGTCCTGCATGAAGAAAATCACAAATTTGTGAATTACAAAATGTTTCATGTAAATAAGTAATAAAATAACCTTTATTAAGTGGGTAAGTTCATCATGTATCATGAAAGACACCCATTCGTGTTCTGCTTGTACGTGTGCCATGCATTTTATAAAGTATTCAAACCATCCTAGGCATCACATCAGATTGGATAATACACAGCTTAAACTAAGAAATTTGAGGAACCTCGTACAAATGCAAGTTGCTTCCATGCACAGTAATTCCATACGAACACCACATATTGATTAAAGCATTCAGAATTATACCAAAATAAACAATAAGGATAACTTTCTTACAATAATCATTCAAAATCATACAAAACAATCAATAAGGATAGCTCCATATTCCTGGTTTCCCACTAATTCTTTTCCAGGAATAAAAAATGTCCTTTTATTGCACCATCAAGCTCTTACAAACCTTCACTCAATCAAACTTTCACTTTCACGACATCTTCAAAGTTTCTGTCTCTTTTTCCTTATGGATAGGGTTTCTATCTTAACATAATATAAATATGAGTCATATATAACTTTATTGGATTTATTTTTTGAAATCTTTGTAATAGTCCATTATTTTAGAATATATTAAAATTAAATTATCTTTATCTTAATTGATTCTAATAAGCTCCTAAATAATATATTTTATTATTATTACTATTATCTAACAATAATATCTAATTATATCTAATCATATCTCAATATATCTTTTAATATGTACCAATATCTCAATATATTTTCCTAATTGAATAATTCTTCACCAAATCTTAAATAAAATAAACTCTTTAAATATAAATAACAAATCATTTTATCTTTTATTTAAAATAGTTAACCATATTTGTATATTTATCTTAATTCTTAAAATTTTTAGGATCTCACGTTCCCCCACCAAAAACAATTTACATCCCTGAAAATGTACTTACAAAATAATAAAGGTATATTTTACTTATGTTTTCCTATGATAAAACCTAAGAGAAATATTTAAAATTATAGTTAAACAAACACAACAACATATTCATACTTTAGTAGACAATGCACAATAATTATTATAAATATTAATACACATCACACTTGCACGTAAAACAAAGAATAAAAGAAATAAACATATATTATGCACACAACAATAATAAAACACATGACTACTATCCATATCAAGGATCTCTAATCAACTATGTGACCCTTCAATTTTATAATAATTATCTTTTCTTATTTTAAATAATGACTCCCATGATTACCAAGCTATTAATAGGGGGAGCATTAGACTTCAAACAAATTGATTTTTGGTGATGAATAGTTGATAATGAGTCGAAAATGTTCTAATCATTCTTGCATAACACAAATTGGTAAACAAATGTTTAAAACAATACAACTTTGTGTTAGATGTGTAGATCATGAATTTTTGAATGAAATAGGCATAAACAATTCAAAATTACGTAGTTCTGGTAGTATTAATCGATTACATAAGCGCCACTTACAGCGTAGTCTTGCCTGCTTGCCCTCCTAGGGGCGCTGAGCGCTAGTTTCAATGCACCATTGAGTGCCTGCTTGCCCTCTAAGGGTCGCTGAGCGCCAGATCTCTCGCAGTGTTGCCTGCTTGCCTGTAGTTGGGGCGCTGAGCGCCAATGACTTGGGCTTATGGGCCTATTTTTAATCTATTTAAGGACTTGCACACCCTAGGGTTGGTATCTTTGGAAGCCTGAAGTGCAAAAACAAACTTTTCGACCCTTTGGAGGCAAATTTGGATGCGAGAGCTCTCCTCTTCGTTTTCTAGGGTTTTTATCTCACTTTCATTCCATTGTACACCAAGGTTCTCCATGACGATGGAGAACTAAACTCATTTGTTGTTGGGGAATATGTAACATCTAAACTTTCATGTATTTGAATACGATTTGAATTATTTTATGCTTCTTTCATTAATTGTTAGTGATTTCCTCCTTTGCTCAATGCTTGTTATGTTTTGATCACTCATAGCATGATGTTTGAATTTCTTTGTTATTGGAAAATACCTAGAAACCTTGATCTGGAGAATTTCACCCAAGAGAAATATTGCCTAGGGATAAGAATAGGATGTTTGGTTGTCTTAAGCTTATGTTTGTAATGCAGAATTGATTATTAGGGATGTAAGGGATTGTGGTCTATAATTAAGGGTAGACTTTTTATGCTGAGGGATTGGGTTCTAAGTAATTTAGAAAGTGACGTTAACAAATTAATGAAGAAGATGAATTCTTATATACATGAAAGTAAGGAAGGTGAAATCTAAACCCCAACAACAAATCATCTCATATTATCAACACCATTCATTATTGTGTCAAGCCTCAATTGATCAATTTGCATTCATATTTACTTTTGTTGCATTTTGATTTAAACACCAACAAAATAGCTTTTCTGTCTTAATTAGTTAAGTAATTATACGATTGTTTAGTGTCGTGAGTCTTCTGGGATACGATACTTGGTCTTACCATTTATTATTACTTGATACAATTTGGTACATTTGCCAATGAGTTAAGAACTTTTTGGCGCCGTTGCCGAGGACTCGTGGTTTAAACTATACTTTTGTGTGATTCTTAACCAATTTTGACTTTATTTTTATTGTTCTTTAATTTTGGTTTGTTTATTTTTATTTTTAATTTTTAGGCTAATTGGGTGCTCTAGTGTTTTGTTTTTTTTAGTGGATGTAGGATAAGATTTGCACTAGGAGCACAAAAATATTTGAACCTCTCTTTTGAGGTTTGGAAAATAGTAGAAGAAGAAGGAAGAAAAGGAATTCCAGAGAATTTTTTCCCTCTCCTGATACTCTTCAACAGCCTTTCACATTATCTGACCAAGAAACAGAAGATATGGCTAACAATCAGAATGTAGACGTACCCTGGCAAATTATGCAGCGGTCATTGGACCTCTTCATTTTAATAGCATTGCAAGGCCAAAGGTCAATGCCGCAAGCATGGAGATGAAGCCTACTCTCATTCAATTGGTAAAGAGCAACCAATTCAATGGATTACCTCATGAAAATCCATATGAACATCTGACCACTTTCAATGAAATATGCAATACAGTGAAGATTAATGGTGTGCCAGATGAGGCTATTAGACTTAGCTTGTTCCCTTTCTCTTTAGGAGGCAATGCTAAGATGTGGCTTAATTCATTCCCAGAGAATAGTTTCACTAAGTGGGAAGATGTGGTGGCTAAGTTCCTGAACAAATATTTTCCTCAATTCAAGCTCAACAAAGGCAAGCAGGAAATTTCTTCTTTTCAACAGAGCATCGACGAAACTTTAGGTCAAGCGTGGGATAGATTTAAGAACTTGTTGTGGAAGACGCCCACTCATGGATTTGATGAACCGACGGTGGTTATTCTTTTTCTTCGAGGATTGAAATCACAGACAAAATTGATGTTGAATGCCTCAGTTGGAGGTAACATCAAGAACAAGACTCCAGATGAAGCTTATGAGTTGATAAAAAATATGGTCGCCAATGATAATGAGATGCATAATGAAAGAGCTCAATTTCAATCGAAAGGAGTTCTACAATTACAATCTTGTTAAAAGATTGGCAAGTGTACCAAATTGCACAAGTAATATAAAGGCTTAATTACCTACTTAGTCCCCATGTTCGGAGGTAATTTGCTGTTTAGTACCCGGTTTTAAAAATGTAGGCATTTGATACCTATGTTTTGAAATTTGTATCAATTGAATCCTACCCACTTAACACCGTTATAAATCTAACGTTTTTCTGACTGTGTATGTGATTTGTGGACGAGCGGTTATGGACGAGCGTTCGCTTCGTTGGACGAGCGTCCTCTTCTGCCTGACTGGGCGTTCGCTTCGCTGGACGAGCGTCCTCTTCTGCCTGACTGGGCGTTCGCTTCGCTGGACGAGCGTCCTCTTCTGCCTGACTGGGCGTTCACTTCGCTGGACGAGCGTCCACTGAACGTACTTGCGTCCACAGGGCGAGCGTTATCAAACGCTCGTCCACAAACGCTCGTCCACAAATCACATACACAGTCAGAAAAACGTTAGATTTATAACGGCGTTAAGTGGGTAGGATTCAATTGATACAAATTTCAAAACATAGGTATCAAATGCCTACATTTTTAAAACCGGGTACTAAACAGCAAATTACCTCCGAACATGGGGACTAAGTAGGTAATTAAGCCTAATATAAAATGGTAAGACCAAGTATCGTATCCCAGAGGACTCTTGGCACTAAACAGTCTTGTGATAACTTAATTAATTAAGACTTAAAATAAACGAGATCATTAGTTTGAGATGCAAAAACAGAAAATAAAATATGAATGTAAATTGTTCAATAGTAGAGTAACACAGAGATGAACAGATGTTGTTTAATATGAGATGAATATGTTGTTGGGGTTAGATTTCACCAAGTTCCCTCTCATGTATATAAGAATTCCTCTTTATGCATTAATGTTAACGTCACTTACTAAAGTATTTAGAACCCAATCCCTTGGCGTAATAAGCCTGCCTTAATTCCTAGTTCGTGCAATTCCTAGCGTTCCTAGAAAATTAAGTCTGAAGATCAAGAGCTTAAGACGACCAAGTACTCATACCCTTATCCCTGAGAAATATTAACCTTGGGAGAATTCAACAAGAACTTGAATTGTAAGGAACCTCCCGACACTCATGCAATTCATAAATCATGTAACTAAATGAGTTAAATAGAGCAAGCATTAAAACAGATGAATTCCCTAACAATAAATAGAGTTTAGTTCTTGAGAGTTCACAAGGTTACATCATTCCCCATCAACAAATAGAGTTTAGTTCCCCATAGACATGGAGAAACTAGATGTACAATGGAAAAGCATGAGATAGTAAAACCCTAAGAATAGAAGAGGAAGCTCCCGCCTCCATATCCGCCTTTAGAGAGTATAAGAGTGTGCTGTTGTGTTGCTCCAGCCAGAGATACAAAACCTAGAGCGCTTAGGTCCTTTAAATAATGTTGGAAAAGAGTAGAAACAGGGTCCAATCCAAAAGAGTTGAAACAGAGCAAAAACAGGGTCGGATCAGCATCGCACGCCGCTCGGGCGCCCTATTTGGCCGCCCGAGCGGTGGACGTTGATTTCCGTAAGGCTTATGCCTTCAATTTCGCCCGGGCTTCGGAGGTCCGACGCCCGGGCGGCCGTACCCACCCGGGCGGCGGGCATCGATTTTTCCACGCCCAAGCCTCTTGCAGGTCGCCCAAGCTTCGTGCGGTTCCCTCTTTTAGTGCTTTTCTAGGCCTTTATGAGCTCTATATCCTTAGCACTTCATCTTTGCTTCATGTATTAACTCATTTTCTATCAAAACAAAGGGAATTAGTCATAAAATCATCAAATTCAACCTCAACTCTCTTATTCACTCAACTTAATGAAAAAGCATGAGTCCAAGCAAGTTTCTAAGTCAAAAAAGGTGTATTTAGTATCAAAATTACATAACAGATAACGGTATTTTAAACCTGTTATCACAACCCCAAACTTAGAACTTTGCTTATCCTCAAGCAAAACAAAATGTAACTTAACTCTCAACAAATATCACAATGGTTCAGCAGTTTTTCAAAATCTTTTTCCAAGATAAGTAATCACTTAAATCAGCTCATCATAGGAATATCAGTCAAGATGCACAGATGCTTTCTCTCAAATAACTTAAAGTGCTACTCAAACAGTTCAACAAATGCTATCCTTAAGAGCAATTAATCAACCAAACATAGATGTAATCAGAAATTCAAAGAACTATTCCTCACCAAGGAAAGTGTTTCACTCAAATACTCAATAGTGTATCGCTCAAGCATTCAAAAGTATCTCACTCCCTTATAGGTGTGTAGTGTTGGTGCCTTTTTCACTCTTCTATCACATTGCCACACAAATTAATTTTGCTTTTCATTTAACCACAATCAAACAGACTCACAAGCAAGTTGTCATCATAAGGGCTTTTCATGGCTTGTAGCTTGGCTAGGTTAAGAAGAAAATTGGTTTTTTTTTGTCAGCAAAATTTCCTGAGTTAAGAGAGACATTTATGAATTTATCAATTACTCACAGGTTCTCTTTTCAAGAAGATCTTTCCCAACCTTTTTCCCTTGCAGTGAGCTCTATTTTCTTTTCTTTTTATTTTTCCTTTTTCCTTTCATTTTCTTTCCTTTTGATTTTTTTCCTTTTCTTTTTTTGTTGCTTTTCAATTGCTCACTACATAGAAAAGTGGGGTTGCTTACCAGCAACCCCAAACTTCAACCTTTATCAATACCTCACAAGTATTCTCAACTCAACTCAAGGTAAAGAATTTAAAACAGGATTTTCAAAACATGCTTAAGGCTAAAGGTTCAAAGGGTAGAGCAATTATTTTCTTTTCAGTGGAAAAATTTATGAAGGCTAAAAGAATAAAGGAAAACAACATATGGCCTTGGTCATATGAAACCTGCAAGCAAGTAGTTCAACCATAGAAAATTTGGGCAAAATCATTTATGCTTCCAAAGTAATAGCAATTATTCACAACAACTCTGAAGCCCAAAGGTAAACTCTCAAGTTCTAGAATTCAGAAAAACATCATGCTCAATATCTCAATCAAGTTTTACCTCAAGCACCTGTTTCGCATGTTAGAAGCAACCACCTGTGTATTTTTACATCATGCATCATCTCAACCTCAATTCAAACAATAAGCATAAAAAAGTAACTCTCATCAAAACATAACATCAGAAGAACTAAACCACTGTAATAAGATAGAGCATAGTACATCACTACATAAAAAACAATAAAAACAGGAATATTAAAAGAGTTCAACAAAAAAAAAAAAAAATAACATAAAAGCAAGGAAAAGTTTAGAAAGTTGGGTTGCCTCCCAGTAAGCGCTTCTTTAACGTCACTAGCTTGACCCAATAGATTCAATCTGGATCAACCAACTCCATGATTGTGGAAAGGTGTTCCACCTCACCACCCAAATAATTCTTGAGACGTTGTCCACTGACAACCCAACTTCTTTGTGGATCTTCAGATGCTAGATCTGTTAACTCGACTGCTCCATGTGGAAGAACATTCTTGATCATAAATGGACCAGACCACTTGGACTTCAATTTTCCAGGGAAAAGTTTCAGTCGTGAATTGAACATCAGTACCTGTTGTCTTGGATTGAAGACTTTTTTTACTAGCTTCTTGTCATGATAAAATTTCACCTTTTCTTTGTAATTCTTTGAAGAATCATAGGCATGCAGTCGCATCTCTTCATGCTCAATAAATTGCCTTCTCCTTTTTTCGGCACTGTCACAAGAATCATAATTCAAGAATTTTAAAGCCCACAGAGCTCGATGTTCCATCTCCACCGAAAGGTGGCATGCCTTTCCATAAACCATTTGAAAAGGAGATAATCCAATAGTTGTTTTCATTGCAGTTTTGTATGCCCAAAGGGCATCGTCCAACTTTAGAGACCAATCTTTTCTTGATGAAGCCACTATCTTTTCTAAAATTCTTTTTATCTCCCTGTTGGAAACCTCATCTTGCCCATTTGTCTGTGGATGATATGGTGTAGTTACCTTGTGTCTCACACCATAATGCTTGAGTACCTTTGCCAACTGAAATTGCAAAAATGACATCCTCCATCACTGATAAGTACCCTGGGTGTTCCAAACCGGGAGAAAATTTGCCTTTTAAAAAATTTGATGACAGTTTTGGAATCATTCTTGGGACAGGTCAGGGCCTCCACCCATTTGTTCACAAAATCCACAGCCACCAGGATATACTCATTATTGAAAGAGGGTGGAACAGGCCCAACAAAATCAATGCCCCAACAATAAAAAACTTCCACTTCCAATATGTTTCGCAGTAGCATCTCATGTCCTTTGGAAATAGTACATGTCCTTTGACACTTATCACAGTTTTTGGCATGATTATGAGCATCTTTAAACAGAATAGGCCAATAAAATCCTGACTGAAGTACTTTTGCAGATGTTTTCTCTCCAATAAAATGACCCTCATAAGGTGAGTCATGACAGTGTCATAAAATTCCTTCCACCTCTTGCTTAGTCACACAACGCCTTAGAAGGTTATTTGCCCCAATTTTAAACAAGTAAGGATAATCCCAAATAAATTGTTTGGCATCATGTAAAAATTTCTTTCTTTGTTTCCAATTGAGATCATCTAGGATTACTCCTACAGCTTTGAAATTAGCCATATCAGTAAACCACAGCCTTTGTTGGATATACATGAGTGTTTCATCCGAAAAAGATTCCCAGATTTATGCTTCCTTGCTTGTAACTTCACTGGTAACTAACCGGGATAAGTGATCAGCAATTAAATTCTCACTTCCTTTTTTGTCACGGATTTCCATATCAAATTCTTGTAAAAAAAGCACCCATCTAATCAATCGCGGCTTGGAATCCGGCTTGGTTAGCAAATACTTTATAGCTGCATGATCTGTGTAGATAATCACTTTAGACCCAATGAGGTATGGTCTAAATTTCTCCAAGGCATATACAATAGCAAGAAATTCTTTTTCTGTGGTGGCATAATTCAATTGGGTTTCATTCAGAACTTTGCTTGCATAATAAATAGTATGAAATACCTTTTCTCTTTTTTGGCCAAGGACAGCTCCTATAGCATAATTCCTGACATCACACATCAGCTCAAAATCTGGTTCCAATCAGGAGCTCCAATTACTAAGGTAGAAATCAATTTTTTTTTTCAAAATATCAAATGCCTAAAGACATTCATCAGTCATCACAAAGGGTGCGTCCTTGACAAGGAGGTTGCTCAGTGGTTTGACAATTTTTGTAAAATCTTTGATAAATCTTCTGTAAAAACCAGCATGACCTAGAAAACTTCTGATCCCCTTCACATTGGTTGGTGGCAAAAGTTTTTCAATGACTTCCACTTTGGCTCTGTCAACCTCAATTCCCTTGGAAGAAATGTTATGCCCCAAAACAATACCTTCTGTGACCATAAAGTGACATTTGTCCCAATTTAGAACAACGTTGGATTGGATGCATCTTTTAAGTACAACATCCAGGTTAGACAAACACTCATGAAAGGAACTACCAAATACTGAAAAATCATCATGAACACCTCAATGCACTTTCCTATTAAATCTGCGAAAATAGCTTGCATGCATCTCTGAAAAGTTGCTGGAGCATTACATAACCCAAACATCATTTTTCTGTAAGCAAAAACTCCAAATGGGCATGTGAAAGATGTCTTCTCTTGGTCTTTTAGATCCACCACAATTTGATTGTAACCTGAATATCCATCCAAAAAGTAATAAAAAGCCTGACTTGACAACCTCTCTAGCTGATCCATAAAAGGAAGGGGAAAGTGATCCTTTCTAGTAGCATTGTTCAACTTCCTGTAGTCAATACACATCCTCCATCTTGTAACAGTCCTTGTGGGTATGAGCTCTTTTTTTTCATTATAAATAACTGTCATCCCACCTTTTTTTGGTACCACCTGTACTGGGCTTACCCATGCACTATCAGAAATAGGATAAATAATGCTCGCTTCAAGTAACTTTAGCACTTCTTTTCTCACCTCCTCCTTCATAACTGGATTGAGCCTCCTCTATGGTTGGGCAACTGGTTTGTAATCATCTTCCATGAATATCATGTGCATGCAATATGTTGGACTTACACCTTTGAGATCTGAGATTGACCATCCAATTGCTCCTTTGTTCGCTTTGAGTATTTCTACCAACTTTTCTTCTTCTTTGGGAGATAGAGAGTTGTTAATGATAACTGGTTTGTTTCCACCTTCTTCTAGAAACACATATTTCAGGTGTGGTGGTAACATCTTCAACTCCTTTTTGCTTTCCTTGGCTTTTTCTTCTGTATTTTGCAAAGGATACTTTTTTAATTCTTCCAAATCAGTCAAGCACTCATCAATTAATTCCTCTTCTTTTTCATTCAGCTCTTCACAAGTGTCAACTAGTATTTCCTCCAAAAAAAGAGTATCACTTGCGTTGTTTTCTTGCATCATGCAAATTTCATCAAGTGCATCAAGATGAAAACATTCCTTATCATCTTTTTGGTGAGACATGGCTTTAAAGACATCAAAATTTACTTCTTCATCTTGCACTCTCACCTTTAGTTTGCCATTTTCCACATCAATCAAAACTCTTGTTGTCTTCATAAAAGGTCTCCCAAGAATAAGAGTGACATTCACATCCTCCTCCATCTCCATGATGACAAAATCCATAGGAAAAGGAAATTTATCTACTTTCACAAGCACATCTTCAGCCACCCCATAAGAATATTTCAGAGATCTGTCTGCAAGTTGAAGAGTCATCCGAGTAGGCTAGAGTTCCAACCCCTCAATCTTTTCAAACATGGATAGCGGCATGAGATTAAAACTGGCTCCTAGATCAATAAGTGCTTTTCCAACAGATATATTCCCTATAGTACAAGGAATGGTGAAACTTCTTGGATCTTTATACTTAGGGGGTAGGAGCTTTTGTATGATAGCACTACAGTTTCCTTGAGCTTCAATAGTTTCTTCTTCAATGTACTTCCTTTTCCTTATGAGGAGCTCCTTCAAAAATTTAGCATATGAAGGCATTTGTTGCATAGCTTCAGAGAAGGGTATATTAATCTCCAATTTCTTGAAGATTTCCATGAAACGCTCAAACTATTTTTCTTTTTTCCTTCCTGGAGTAATTCTTTGGATAAGGAAGGGGCTTTTCATAAGATTCTTTTTTCTTTCTCTCATCTTCTTCCTCTCTCTCTCTCTTTTCTTCTCTCTCTTTTTCTTTTGTTTTCTCTCTCTTCTTTTTCACTCAACCTTTCTTTTTCTTTTTTTCACTCTTTTTTTTTTCTTTTTCACTCAACGTCTAATCTAAAACTTTGCCACTTCTAGTAATAATAGCATTGCATTCTTCTCTGGAGTTGGCTTTCAGGTTACTCCCCAGATCATCCAACTTCTGAATCATGTGACAGAGTTGTTTCTCTATCCTCTTGAATGCTGCTTGATTGCTTTTATGATGAGAATCAGACACCTGCAGTAACTATTGAAGGGTGTCATCCATAGCCCATCTTTCTGATAGAGAAGGTTGTTGTTGTCATTGTTGTTGACCGACAGCTTGCCCTAATTGCATCCTGCAAGCTAAAAATTCTAAAAAAATATTGTTAGCAAAAATAAAAACAAAATTAAAAATAAAAGATACGAAAATAAAACAAAACAAAATCAAATCAAATCAAATCAAACAAAATAAAGTAAAATAAAGCCAAAATTAATTAAGAATCACACAAATAGAATAGTTTAAACCGTGAGTCCCTGGCAACGGCGCCAAAAACTTGTTAACAGATTGGCAAGTGTACCAAATCGCACAAGTAATATAAAATGGTAAGACCAAGTATCGTATCCGAGAGAACTCTCGGCACTAAACAGTCGTGTGATAACTTAATTAATTAAGACTTAAAATAAACGAGATCATTAGTTTGAGATGCATAAACAGAAAATAAAATATGAATGCAAATTGATCAATAGTAGAGAAACACAGAGATGAATGAATGTTGTTTAATATGAGATGAATATGTTGTTGGGGTTAGATTTCACCAAGTTCCCTTTCATGTATATAAGAATTCTTCTTTATGCATTAATGTTAACGTCACTCACTAAAGTACTTATAACCCAATCCCTTGGCGCAATAAGCCTGCCTTAATTCCTAGTTCGTGCAATTCCTAGCGTTCCTAGAAAATTAAGTCTGAAGATCAAGAGCTTAAGACGACCAAATACTCACCCCCTCATCCTTGAGAAATATTACCCTTGGGAGAATTCAACAAGAACCTGAATTGAAAGGAACCTCCCGCACTCATGCAATTCATAAATCATGCAATTAAATGAGTTAAATAGAGCAAGCATTAAAAGAGATGAATTCCCTAACAATTAATGAATAAAGCATATATGATTAAGAATCAATTCAAATACATTAGAGTTCACAAGGTTACATCATTCCCCAACAACAAATAGAGTTTAGTTCCCCATAGACATGGAGAAACTAGATGTACAATAGAAAACCCTAAGAGTAGAAGAGGAAGCTCCCGCCTCCATATCCGCCTTTAGAGAGTATAAGAGTGTGTTGTTGTGTTGCTCCAGCCAGAGATACAAAACCTAGAGCGCTTGAGTCCTTTAAATAAAGTTGGAAAAGAGTAGAAATAGGGTCCGGTCCAAAAGAGTCGAAATAGAGCAAAAACAGGGTCGGATCAGCATCGCACGCCGCTCGAGCGCCCTATTTGGCCACCCGGGCGGTGGACATCGATTTCTGTAAGGCTTATGCCTTCAATATCGCCCGGGCTTCGGGGGTCTGATGCCCAGGCGGGCGTCGATTTGTCCACGCCCAAGCTTCATGTGGTTCCCTCTTCTAGTGCTTTTCTAGGCCTTTCTGAGCTCTATATCCTTAGCACTTCATCTATGCTTCCTATATTAACTCATTTTCTATCAAAACAAAGAGAGTTAGTCATAAAATCATCAAATTCAACCTCAACTCTCTTATTCCCACAATGTAATCAAAAAGCATGAGTCCAAGCAAGTTTCTAAGTCAAAAAGGGTGTATTTAGTATCAAAATTACATCACAGATAACGGTATTATAAACCGTTATCAAATCTCAAGATTCTCTATTAGCTCAGAACAAAATAATGACTCAACAATTGGAGACTCTGATGAAGAAAATCTCTCAATTGCCTCAAGAATTGCAGAATGTTTCTAAAGCTCAACATCAACTTTGTGAGCTGTGTGGTGGAGATCATATCAATGGACAATGTGCCATGCAAGCTATTACCCAAGAAGTCAGGTAACTACAACCAAGGGTGGAAACCTCGCCCAATTATGGGTCAAGGGCAAGCTGGACAATTCAATAGACCACCACAACAACAATGGCAACAACAACCCTCCTTATTTGATAGAACTGCAAAGTTAGGGGAGACACTCCAACAATTTATGCAGGTATCTATCTTCAATCATAAAAGCACTAGAGCTGCCATAAGGAATTTGGAGATGCAAGTTGGCCAACTGGCTAAGAAGTTAACCCTAAGGAGGAGTGTAACGCCATTATGAGTATAAGTGGTGAGATGTTAGTTGAAAGAGACATTGAGAGAAAAGAGAAAGCTGAGTTGAGTGAAAAAGAAGAAGAAATTGAAGAGAGAAAGGAGGAGGCTGAGAGAAAAGAAATTGAGAGAGATGAGGGAGAGAAAAAGAAAGAAGAAGAGGAAGAGAGAAAAGAAAAGAAGAGAAGAGGAAGAGAGAAAAGAAAAGAAGAGAAGAGAAAAGAAAAGTGGAGAGAAGAGAGAGAAAAAGGAAAAGAAATTGAGAAGCCCCTTCCTTATCCAAAGAGCTTTTCAAAGAAGGAAAAAGAGAAGTAATTTGGGCGGTTCATGGAGATCTTCAAGCAATTGGAGATTACTATGCCCTTAACCGAAGCACTGCAGCAAATTCCAGCTTATGCGAAGCACATGAAGCAATTCCTTAGCAAGAAGAAGAAATATTTAGATGAGGAAACAATTGAAGTGCAGGGCAATTGTAGTGCCATCATGCAGAAGACTCTCCCTCCAAAATTTAAAGATCTGGGGAGTTTCACCATTCCGTGCACCATTGGAAACCATAATATAGGGAAGGCTTTTATTGATTTGGGGGCTAGCATCAACCCGATGCCCCTATCTATGCTTAAAAAGATTAGTGGTCTTGAAGTCAAGCAAACAAGAATGATGCTTCAGTTGGCAGATAGGTTCGTCAAATACCTTTATGGTGTGGTAGAAGACGTGGTGGTGAAGATTGATAAACTCCAATTCCCGGTGGACTTTATAGTGATGGAGATGGGGGAAAATGCAGAGATACCGCTCATCCTTGGACGACCATTTATGAAGACAGCCCAAGTTGTCATTCATGTAGATGATGGAGTTCTAACATTGAAGGACCAAGAGAGAGAGGTAACTTTCAATGTGTTTGAAGCTGGGCAGCCAATTCAAGAAAAACAGACTAGTCTTAAAACAACAAATGAAGTTCTATTAGTGATTAGTCTGCCTGATAAAGCTGCCAAGTCGGTCAAGAAAAGGATTAATTATTTTTTTTTCCACAAGTGAAGGAAGAGGATGGAGATAAGGAAGAGAAATTTGTTCACCAAAATCTTGTTGTGGAAAGTGATGAACCCAAACCTGGCATACCAGTGAAATTCAAGAACAGGATATGGGTTGTTAAGACTATCAAGGCAAATGGAGTTCTTCAAATTGAGGTTCCTTATTCTAGGAGAGTGAAGTTGGTGACAAGAAAGTTGTTGAGATTCTGTTGGTGTCATGAAAGGAAGAAGAACGCCGACATTAAAAATCCAAATTGAGCATAGTGGTGTCAAGCTAATGACGTTAAACAAGCGCTTACTGGGAGGCAACCCGGTTTTCCCTTCTTTTTGATTTGATTTTGTTTTGAGTGTTTATGTTTTTAGGTTGTATGTTGCTTCTCCCGGACTTCAGTGCATTTCACTTGATGAGTTCATCACTCGCATGTCTATGCATGGGGACAAGGCCCAAGTACGTGGAGGAGGTGGCACGTCCGGAGCCAAAGCCATGGCAGAGGATGATTTGGAGGAAGATTCAGATGCCTTTGAGGGGAGTGAAGATTCAGATGCCTTTGAGGGGAGTGATGACAGCATCTCCTGTTTTTTTCTTTATTTTTTATGCATGTTTGAACTTGGTTTATTTTGTTTTAATTTTAGTGAGCTATGTACTTAGTTAAATGGATAGTTTGCTGCAATGGTTTGGTGTGAAGTGATAAATTGTTTGTGAGAAGTAATATTGTCTTGTGTTTGATTTATTGTTGTGAAAGTGATGTTGAGATATTGATTGATTTAACTCTTAAGCACAAATGGTGGTTGCTCATAGTTGTTTAAGACAGATGCATGGTTTCAATTGTGATTAATGTGCTTGGCATGATGTTTATCAAATTGTGGAACCTTGAGTTAACCTGTGAGATATTGTGCTCTAGAGTTATTGTTGTTGAATGTTATTGCTTTAGAATCACAATTGATTTTGCTTGAGTTTCTCTATTTGAACTATTTGCTTGCTTGTTACAAATGATCAAGGTCATCTGTTCTTATCCCTTGAAAGCCAATGCCAAAATTTCAACCCAAAAATTTTCAATTTTTTTTATCCTTTGAACCTTGAGTTTAATGTGAAAAACCCTTGAAATCCTTGCCTTGAGTTGAGTAGAGTATGCATGTATGGTATAGGAGAATGGTTCAAGTTTGAGGTTGTTGGAAAAAATGAAAAGGGAAAAGAAAAAGAGCATTGAGCAAAGAAAGAAAGAAGAATAGAAAAGATGTGCTCAATGAATAAAAGTTGGGATTAAGTTAAGAAGTGGTTTCCCAAGTGAAAAGTAGAAAGAAAGATTAATGTTAAATTATGAAGTAAATTGTTCACTCTCTTAACTCAAGGAACTTTGTTGTCCAGAAAACCCAGTTTTCTTCTTAGCCTAGCCTCAATACAAGCCTAAAAAAGTCCTTGTGATGATAACTTGTTTGTGAATGTGTTTGATGTTGTTAAATGAAAGGCAAAGTTGAATTGTGTGACATTGTGATGGCAGAGTGAAAGAGACACCTCATTATACACTTTGAGCTTGAGTGAAACACTTTCTTTGGTGAGGAATGGTTTCATGCACTATAGGATAACACTTTGCTTTGTTGTTGATCACTCATAAGGCTTTTGCATCTATTGTGCATTATTTGTTATGTAAGCACCATAGTTGAAGCTTGATTGGCTAAGACTTCATTATATCTTGACTGATCTTTCTAGGATGGGCAGACATGAGTTATTTACTTGTCTTAGAAGAGAAATTTTTGGTGTGCTAGACCATTGTAGTATGGCTATTTTGTTTAAGCCAAATTACATTTTGCTGGAGGACAAGCAAAGTTTCAAGTTTGGGGTTGTGATAACGGTTGAATATACCGTTATCTGTGATACAATTTTGATATTAAATCTACTCTTTTTGACTTAGAAGCTTGCTTGAACTCTTGTTTTTAGTTTAGTTTTGTGAATAATTGAATCGAGGTTATACTTTATGATTTTAGCACTAAATTCCTTTAATTTTGTAGGTTGTTTTGGAAGGGAAGCAAAAGTATCAAGGAGTCGAAACTCAAGAGGGACAACAAAAGGATTAGAGAAGAAGGCTAAAGAAGGCTGAAGAAGACGCAAGGCTCCTGATTGCCTTTTCTGGGGCCCTCAGCGCTAGCATAAGGCGCCTGATTGCCCTTTTTGGGGCCCTTAGCGCCACTCTGCACCGCAACACGCCTGGGCGCCCTTCCAAGGGCGCTGAGCGCCAGTTACAGCGCAATCTCGCCTGCTTGCCCTCTTGGGGGCGCTGAGCGCTAGTTTAAATGCACCATTGAGCACCTGCTTGCCATCTGAGGGGCGCTGAGTGCCAGTTCTGTCCCAATGTCGCCTTTTTGCCCTTAGTTGGGGCGCTGAGCGCCAGCGACTTGGGCTTATGGGCCAATTTTTGATCTAATTAAGGACTTGCACACCCTAGAGTTGGTATTTTTGGAAGGTTGAAGCGCAAAAACACACTTTTCGACCCTTTGGAGGCAAATTTGGATGCGGGAGCTCTCCTCTTCGTTTTCTAGGGTTTTTATCTTACTTTCATTCCATTGTACACCAAGGTTCTCCATGACAATGGAGAATTAAACTCATTTGTTGTTGGGGAAGATGTAACCTCTAAACTTTCATGTATTTGAATATGATTTGAATTATTTTATGCTTCTTTCATTAATTGTTAGTGATTTCCTCCTTTGCTTAATGCTTGTTATGTTTTGATCACTCATAGAATGATGTTTGGATTTCTTTGTTATTGGGAAATACCTAGAAACCTTGATCTGGAGAATTTCACCCAAAAGAAATATTGCCTAAGGATAGGAATAGGATGTTTGGTTGTCTTAAGCTTCTGTTCGTAATGCAGAATTGATTATTAGAGATGCAAGGGATTGTGGTATAATAATTAAGGATGGGCTTTTTACGCCGAGGGATCGGGTTCTAAGTAATTTAGAAAGTGACGTTAACAAATTAATGAAGAAGATGAATTCTTATATACATGAAAGTAAGGAAGGTGAAATCTAAACCCCAACAACATAATCATCTCATATTATCAATGTAACACCCCCAACGGAGTGCCACGTTTTAATTTATAAAATCCAAAATCTACGCCAATTTTTTTCTTTTATTTAAATCACGTCGCGGAAACAAAAACCTCAAATTTCTAAATATATTAAAATATAAAGTAAACTTTTACAATTCTTGAAATGCATTATTCAAAGATATAAAAATAACTTTAAAACATAATAAATTCCCAGCAGCAAATTCCCATCTCTCTCGTCGACTACTCCAGTCCTGCCTTATCTGCAATGCCATCGACTCCCGTACAAGTACGATCATTGCAGGTGGAATCACAACCACAAAAGAAAAGGCTGAGTAACTAAAAACATAACATAGTATATGATTTAACATCATACCATCGCATCATAGACTAATATAGTCATAACATCACAATACAGACTAACATATTCATAACATCACAACACATCTCAATATTCAACTCATAACCCGGATCATCACCACCCAGACTATCAAAGTCATAACATTACAATACATCATAGTATTAAACTCACAACTCAAATAATTTACACAAGCTTCTGTTGCTTCCTTGAATTTTGTCGTACCAAACCTGTTTCGCAAAACAGGGCGATTCGAACCGCCTTCCATCGCAACTTCAGGCCTATCTCCCCGACTCCTCAAGGAATTACGAGTAAAACTTCGGTTAGGCGCACCCACCGAGCACTATACTCACACGAGCCGAAGTCATTAGGCGAGACATCCAACCCTCTCTAGTCCTCAGGATAGGGTGACACTCGAATCTCAGTCTCCGCAGAGAACTCAACACATTATTGTATCGCAATATGAACACCATCTGTTCGACAAAAATTCTAAGGAAATGACAGAACACTTACTCTCACAACTTCACCATCACAACCATATATAAATCACCATCATATACAAAGTCAATCAAATTCATTGACCAATAATTAATAAAAATTCACAAATATTTAAATAACTTAATTTAATTATTTTTCCTACTGACGCACCCCCATGAAATTACTAATTTCACACTTCCATAAACTAGAACAACATTTCTAGTGCACCCCCACTTTTTACTAAATTCCCAACACCAAAGAAAACACCTAATTCCAATATATCCCTTTTTACTCTAAACACACTTCCTTCTACATCTACTTTTTAAGTGGACCCCAAGACCATTAAATTACATTTTCTCTCACTTCCAAGGTAGGTCTCACGTGAAACCACTCATTTCTTACCGAACTCTCTCTTTCTCTCTCCCTTTTTACGTAACCTTTCACTTCTTTCCTCTCCTTTTCTTTTGTTTTTCACATTCAATTTTGGTTTTCACATTCAATTAAACAAAATCACTTCACCCACATTTTCTCACCAAAATTCCGTGGACCCCACTCCCTTTTCTAGCTCACTTTTCTTCCCTTTCCTAAGTTAAAGTTTATGACTTCTCTCCCATGCACAATGAAGTTTACGTAACAATCTCTCCATCCCATTTTACATTTTCAATCTTCTCTCTCTTGCCATTAACTCACGGTCTCACGCCATTTATCATCCACACTTTTATTTTGTTCTTTTTCTACATATTCTCACTACACTTAGGCCAATCCACCACACACCTACACTTTCCCCTTTGACTTTTCAAATCAACTCATCTCTCTTTTATTCAATTTCTACGGTCTCACACTTTGTTTTCCTCTCTTCCTTTCCTCCACAACTTACACTGCAGCACTACCCTTTCTCCCCCTATCTTTTCTTTAATTAACCAACCTTCCACCAACACTTACTTCTAATTTGTTTAATCTCTCATTGACTTTTCAATCCCAACTTCACACCCATTCCTCACCTCATTTACGTCCCACCCATGTAACCCCTTCTCCATCTCTTCTTTTTTTCTTTCTTTCTTAACTTCAACTCTAGACTCTCCACTTTCCTTTGCCTCTGCTAGGTAATTTGTAGTATGCTCATCTCCTCCTTCCACTTTCATAATTCTTCCTTCATGTTCTTCTTCCACCCAAGACATCAAAACTCCATCCTTCTTCACTGTTTTTCATCAAACCCATATACCCCAACTCACCAAACATCACTTTCACTCCTCTCATTCTCATAATTAATTCTTTTCTCTTCCTGCAACGGGAGAGAGTTCACAATACCCTCCTACCCACACTCTTGATCAAAGAGTGTAGATAAGTGCTTCCAAAAATGTATAAAAAGTATGCACGATAAGATACACACCATATAATCATGATTTTAAGTATGCCCATGACACTTTTTCATACCCATGCAACATCCCAAGTGCCCAAACATGTATACCCATTACAACAACAACATATTTCATAAAGTATGAACTTGTATAACTCAAGGTATACCCATTACAACATCAAAAACGAAAATACCAATATATACAACCCAAAGTATACCCTTTCACAACCCAATTCTGAAAATGCATGTAAATAACCATTCCCCATAGAACAACACATGAAACCAAACACAAAAGGGCATGCATCAACATGTTCATTTTAACCTCAATACAAAGAGAGAATGCATGCAACCACATTATAATGGTAACCTTCTACCCATCATACACCATATTATATCCGAAGTTAAACCCCTTACCTCTAGTTCCAAGCAATCTTTCAAAGTTCTAAGGTTCCTCCCTTCACTAGACACACCCATCTTCAATCCTCTAAGCTTCCTTTAAGTCACGGCTAAGACACCAAGGGTGGGTGACTCTTCCTTTTCTCTCACCAACTTGGTTGTTCTACAATGAAGTGTATCTCGCCACTCAATCTCACGGCTCTGTCTCTCATTTCCAAAGTGCTTGTATTACCACCTCCCTAACTTAAACTTTCACACTTAAGTGGAATTAACTCTACACCTTACTAACCCTTAACCAACCACTCAAGGGTACTCCAAAGGTCATCCTACACAACCCATTTCAGATTCTCCCATTCCTTACTCCAATAAAACTCCACTTTAATGTGTGTAAATGATAGTTTTAAAGTGTGTTAAAGTGTTCCCATAATATTCATTTATGTAGGCTACAATTCTCATGAAATGGTTGACCTCCTGATAACAGTTGAAAAACTGTTATTTTCATGCTTAAAATTGATACTAAAAGCAACCTTTAACACTTAGAAACTAGCTTGAAATCATGCTTTTGGTTATATTTATAGAAATAAGAGAGCTGGACAGGTTTATGCTTGATTTCAGTGTTTTTGTGCAGGTTTTAAGGTGAATTTGGTGAAAGAAGTGAAGAAGGACAGAGATGGAATCAGAAAAGACATCAAAAAGTGCAAAAGGAGAAGCCGCAACTGCCGCTCAGCGGTAGTTTACCGCTGAGCGACACTCAGGCAGTCACGTTGGATCCGCTGAGGGGTGATTTGGCCGCTGAGGGGAAGAAAACAACTCACGCACTTACCGCTGAGCGGTAGTTTACCATTGAGCGACACTATTTTGGGCTTGGGCCTAATTTTCTGTAATTTTAGAATAGTATATAAGCTTTAGGACGTCCTAAGGTTTGTATCTTTGGCAGAGACGAAGCAAACACTCTCTTTTCCACCCCTTGAAGGAAGATCTTGGATGCTCAGGCTACCTCCTCATCTTTCTAGGGTTTTATCTTTCATTCTTTCATTATTGTTCATCTAGTTTCACCATGAATATGGTGAACTAAACCTTGTATTGTTATTGGGGAATCAATGTAGTCTTGTGAAACTCTCATATATGGAATTTGTTTTAACATCTTATATTAAGATACCTGCTTTCTTTCATCTTTAGTTAGGGATTTTCCTCTTTGCTTATTGCTTGCTTTGTTTAACTCATTCATTGCCATGATTATTGATTTTGTCGATACGGGAACGTACGGGGAAGTCTAGATCCGGGGAATTTCTCCCAATAGCATATTGGTTGCCTTTAAGCTCCTGCACTTTAAGAACTAATTGCTAGGAATGCTAGGAATTGTATGAACTCGTAATTAGGGATAGGCCTTCTTGCAAGGTAATTTAGAGAGTGGCATTAGCTTTGATGATAAGAATGATGAATTCCTGAAAGTATATGAGAGTGGATAAGATGAAATTGATAACCCCAACAACATACTCATCCATCTAATTCATTGAAGTGTTTGTATTCTGTTTTTCTCCATTGATCAAATTCATGCATACATATTTAATTAATGTCTTTTGCATTAAAACCTACAATTAAATTGTTCTTAAGTCTTAAATAATCAACAAATCACATAGCTAAAGTAGGCCGTGAGTCCTTTGGGAAAACGATACTTGGTCTTACCTTGTTTATTACTTGATACGATTCGGTCACACTTGCCGATTGTTAAACAAGTTTGTGGCGCCGTTTTTCGGTGTTCATAAATTTGTCATCACCTCCCCAATGGATTCAAAGGTCTCTTACAAGCTTCCCAAGGCTACTAAAACATGTGCCCAACAATCATGCAAAGGCAAAAAAATAAAAAATAAAAATAAAACTCATGGACCCATGCAATGTAATGTACATGAGAATAGAAGAAAAATGAAAAATGAAACCCCTTCCCTGGGACGTTCCCGTGCACAAAATAAAGAGACCAAGTCTCTCTACAATTTTCTCTCACCATCCATGCAATGTAAATGCATAAAATAAATTAAAAACAACCCCAAAAGAAAATGCACACAAGCTGCAACTTTTATGGACGTAAGAGAGCTCACTTTTCTCTTCCACTTCTCATGCACAAAGTATAAAATAATACTATATCTCTTAAACCATTCTCTTTCCTCATTAAATGCAAGAAACAAGCAAGGAAAGGAGCTTAAATCCACACACTTCCAGCACTCAAAGTTCACGCACAATGAAGGTTTTTCTCCACTTTTTCATACCAAAACTCATGCATAAAAATATAAAATAATACTACACATTTACCCCTTTCTCTTTCATCATTTAATCCATGATACACACAAGGAAAATAGCAACCAAAATCATTCATGGATTCACACGGTGATTGACGTTGAAATCACAAACTCAAGATAAAGTGTATTTTAAATCCCTCTTTCTTACCTCATTGTGGGACCCACATGTGTTAAGATGGAAATACAAAAAGTTAGGAATCTTTTTAGTCTTGGAGTTTGAACTTAAGACCGTGTATAAACACAACAATTACTAGAAAAAGCTTCCTTCATTAATATAAGGTTTAATAGGTTCGGAGGTCCCTATATTTGTGGGTTCGTTTCAATTGGGTCCTCCAATTTTGAAAGTGATCAATTTGGTCTCTAATTTAACAAAATTGAGTCAATAATACCCTTTCCGTTAAATGCAATGGACGGTATTAACTTTTTAAACATGTGGTATGTTGAAGCATCCTTCAAATAAAACTGTGCAACCTGCAAATAAAAGGATGCCTCAACATGCCACATGTTTAAAAAGTTAACGCCGTCCATTACATTTAACGGAAAGGGTATTATTGACTTAATTTTGTTAAATTAGGGGCCAAATTGATCACTTTCAAAATTGGAGGACCCAATTGAAACGAACCCACAAATATAAGGACCTCCGAACCTATTAAACCTTAATATAATAACACAAATAATTATATTTAACTACTCTTTATACTCTTTTCGTAAATTAACATTACAACAATTATTAATTTTATTTTATTCACTTTTTTTTTCTCAACACCATTTCACAAAATAGTTTATTATTTAACATTCCAAAATAAAATAATTAAATTAAAACATCGTTTTATTTATACGGGTCTTACATTCTCTCTTACTCCAAAAATTTTCGTCTTTGAAAATTTAGGCTATTATGCGAACATATGCGATTATTCTTTCCTCACATATTCTTCAAGCTCCCAAGCATCTCTTGTGTTTCCTCATTCCACAACACTTCACCATGCATATATTCTTTTCACTTAGATTCTTCGTCTGAATACCAAGACCCTTATTGGCCCAGCTTCGACCATGAGATCTTCTCGAACTAGTATATCCTCAATCTTTAGCACATGAGTTGGATCTGGAATGTATTTCCTCAACTGAGACATGTGAAACACATTTTTGCAGGTTTGCCAACTGTAGTGGTAACACTATCTCATACGTTATTTGCCCAAACCGCCTAAGGATCTCATAAGCACCGAGAAACTTAGGGGACAACTTTCTCGCCTTGATAGCCCTACTTACACCTGTCATCGGTGTCACATGTAGAAACACATGATCTCCTTCACTGAACTCAAGGAGCCTTATTCTCCGATTGGCGTACGACTTCTACCTACTCTATGTTAGTCTCATTCTATCTCGAATTAACTTCACCTTCTTAGTAGTTTGTTGCAACAACTAAGACTTACTAGTACCGTTTTTCCATCTTGAAACCAACACAGAGGACTTCTACATCTTCACCCATACAAAGCTTCAAAAAGCGTCATACCGATCCTAGAATGGTAGTTGTTGTTGTATGTGAACTCCACTAACGGAAGAATCTCACTCCAACCGCCAAGTTGATCCAACACACAAGCCCTCAACAAGTGCTCTAAAAGGCTAAATGATTCTTTCAGTCTGTCCATTTGTTTGAGGGTGATATGTTGAACTCATCCTCAGCTCCGAACCCAAAGCATCCTGCAACTTCTGCCAGAACCCCGAGGAAAACCTTGGATCCTGATGCAATTCTATCTGTTACACCATGCAATTCTTACAATTTCTCGTATGTACAGATAAGCTAACTCTTTTGATTTACAAACAAAAAGTGGGCGCTCTTTTTCAACTAATCAACTATCACCCATATGGAATCGTGACCCCTCGATGATCTCGGTAGGTGAGTTACAAAGTCCATCGAGATATTGTCCCATTTCCACTCGGGATTATCCAGCTGTTGTACATTCCCCTAGGTCTTTGATGTTCAATCTTCGCCTTCTAACATACCAAACAAGAAGGTACGAACTCTACAACATCTTTCTTCAATCCACTCCACCAGAAGGATTCCTTTAGGTCCTTATACATCTTAGTCATCCCCGGATATAATCTGAGATTGTTTTTATGCCCTTCCTCCAGTATCAACCTTTACAACTCTTCTTTTTCTGGCACACACTTTTCCTTAAAATGAAGAATACCCTTCTTGCACAAAGCAAAGTCTTTGGCTTGATCAGTTCCTAACAACTCCACAATTCACAGTAGCTCTAGATCAGTTTCTTGTTTTGCCTTCACTTGCTCCAAGACACCACTCGTAATTGTTAGATGGCTCACCACATTTGACCTTTCCCCAACTTTGTACACCGAGATTCATGTCCCGCAACTTCTCTAACAATTCTAACTCTTTGATCATCAAAGCTGACATATAAACCTGCTTTTGACTCAAAGTATCCACCACGACATTTGACTTTCCCGGATGATATAATAACTCAAGGTCATAGTCCTTCAGATATTCCATCCACCTTCGCTACCTCATATTAAATTCTTTCTGATCAAACAGGCATTTCAGACTTTTGTGATCAGTGAAAACTTGAAACTTTGCCCCATACAAATAGTGACACCCGAGCACTGACGAGGGCGGGGAGTGATCGCCGGTGCAAGAGGCACGAAGTGCAGGAGGCACAAACAAGGAGCGGCTCCTGGCAGGCTTCCAGTGGGAGGGACACATGGACAAATCGAACATACACCAGAATGAGAGGGATCCAGAGACTGTATAGGTATGAGACTATACAGTTGAAGGATAGCTTAAAGGAAATGATTTGGCTACTCATATTACCAAAGTGCATTTGTTTTTCGGTAGTCTAACCCATAAGAACTCCATGGTTAAGCGTGCTTAACCTAGAGTAATTTAGAGATGGGTAACCTTTTGGAAAGTTTTCTCGGAAAGTGTGCAAGTGAGGACAAAACACATTGGAAAGCCTCGTGGTGATGTGTGGGGGTAGTCAACATTCTCTGTTTGCATTCATATTAACTTTTGTTGCATTTGCATTTAAACACCAACAAAATAGCTTTTCAGTCTCACTTTGTAATACATGAATATGAACGTAATTTCACCCTCAAATTCGTCTTCACCAATATTTGTAAACAATATTTCATCCCCAAATGAACACAACATAAACTTATCTTGCAACGTCCTCTCTAACGATATTTTGGTGAAATTTTCATCCGAACTTCGACTTAAACTCATGAACTTATCATACAACAAGTTTGTTGAAGGAACACTTCACTATGTGGGAATGTCGCCAAATTTGTAGTATCTATGGTTGGACTCTAACCACATTCACGAAATTGTACATTGTTTATTATGAATTGTTCCTCTCTAATGCACCTCACCATAAAGGATGACACTCTAACTGAACTTCTTCCTCTCACCACAGGAATCATATCCAAGCTTCATGTGCTTTTGCTTCCAAAACCAACTTTCCATTTCAGTCTCCACATATTTGTTCTGCAACGTGCACCTACAGAGTGTGAAGTTCAGGTTCAATTCCTCCACTGGGTTTTTTGTGCTACGAAGGTCAGAATGCAATGTTAAAGAGAACCACATTGTTCGCATATGATTTCTCTTGTTATTGAGCCTCATGACAATGTTTTTAAAGGTCTTTGACCTTTCTAAAAACTTATATATCAGTTTTCTCTCATCGAAGAGGTGGTCAAAGATTTCTTTGATCAAGAGATTACTAATGAAGTTGATGATTTATTGACGTTGGATTGTAAAAAAATGGGACAAATTATAGTAGTTGAAATTGGTAATAAAAATAGTCACATTAGTGATAATTAAATTATAAAATTATGAGTTAACAATTAAAGAAAGCAACGAGACAATATATCGGTTACATCACTTAGCTAAAAGAAAAATTAAATAATAAAAACTCAATTGAAAAATGTAAGTTTTAATATACTTCATATATCATAACAATTCAATAAAACCCAATTGAAAATTTTAGAATTTAAGAAGTTAAAACTTATTAAACCTAAAACAAAAATAAAATTAATGAACCATTATTTTTTTATCTAAAAAATAAAATCAATCAACTCCATAAATCATAACAACTCAATAAAACCCAATTGAAAATTTTAAAATTTAAGAAGTTAAAACTTATTAAACATAAAACAAAATAAAATTAATGAACCATTATTTTTTTATCTAAAAAATAAAATCAATCAACTCCATAAATCATAACAACTCAATAAAACCCAATTGAAAATTTTAAAATTTAAGAAGTTAAAACTTATTAAACATAAAACAAAATAAAATTAATGAACCATTATTTTTTTTCATCTAAAAAATAAAATCAATAAACTCCGTAAATCATAACAACTCAATAAAACCCAATTGAAAATTTTAAAATTTAAGAAGTTAAAACTTACTAAACCTAGAACAAAATAAAATTAATGAACCCTTATTATTATTTTTTAAATAAAGTACCAACAAATATGTATACTCTAATGGATATTATTCATTTATTTCCATCATCATAAAACAATTATTAAGGATGATAAAAAAGGTTCAGCTTGGTGGGCCAGCCTCCCAGTCCAACTACAAAAGGCAGATTGAGACAAGGGTGTTGCTCCCTCCACCACCCCAAGTGCTTCTGCACTTCCTCACTATTTTCTTTTATTCCCAAAATACCTTGTACCTTTCCACTATCCTCAACAATCTTTCCCTTTCTCTCTCTGCATTAATGGAGCATTCATATGACTTAGATTTAAACTTGTGATATATTGCAAAATATAAAATTCAGAGGAAACTTCAATATTAGTGCTTCTACCACTTCCATTTTATAAACTTAAAAGTATGATGCAAATACAAAATAATAAACATAATAATATTAATAGTAAATAATATATTATTATTATTATTATTATATACTAACTTTATAATGACGAAAGAACTAAATAAATTCTAAATCTTTAACAAATAACTTTTCTTTTATATTTTAAGTATTTAATAATATTTTTATATTATTTATCCAATAAATTAAATACTTTATTCAAGTTATTTGAGTCAAACATGTTGGTAAGTTAAAACATAATATAATGTTAAAAATTATAGATATTAAATGTAAAAAAAACACACATATATATAAACATTTTTCTAGAAATTTAGAACAAAATTTTACCATTTATTAAGTAATTTGAAGAAAAATATATATATTGAACAGTGAAAATAAGATTGAATCAAACTTATTTAAGGGAAATTGTAAATAAAATTTTGCAATATATCACAAGTTTAAATCTGAGCCATGTGAATGCTCCATTAATGTGGAGAGAGAAAGAGAAAGATTGTTGAATATAGTGAGGAGGTGTAGGGTATTTTTGGAATAAAAGAAAATAGTGGGGAGGTGTAGAGTATTTTTGGAATAAAAGAAAATAGTGGGAAGGTGCAGGAGCACTTGGGGTGGTGGAGGGAGCAACACCCTTGAGACAATATTTTCAGAGTGATGCTCCTTCCACCATCTCATCTTCTCCCTACACCTTCCCAATTTTTTTAAAATTCTAAATTTACCTTTTTTACTTTTTACTTTTACCAATTTTACTTTTTATTTTTTAAAACCCTAATCCCAATTCTCTCTCACTTTCACTTTCCCTTTTACTCTCAGCAGCAAGCCCCCATCCCTCACTATCACTTTCTCTCTTTCTCTTAATTTTCACTTCCGTTAACACAACATTTTCCATTTCCTTTCAAATTTCGCGAGATTCACCAAATGCCCAATGATAAATTGAACTAACTATTTTTTCTTTTGTTCACTTTTTATTTTGTACTCAACAAACATACTTCTCTTTCATTGCACCATTGTAAGTACGAATGTAATTTTAAGCATAGATTTTCAAGTTTGGTTATTTAAAGACAAGGAAGTGGGGAAGAAATTTTTAATAGATTATATTATGGAATCATGATACTTCAAAACTCATCAGAAGTTATAAATGTTTTAAATTTATACCATGCATAATTTGCTTTTTCTGTCAAATTTTGTGTTAACGGAAGTGGAAATTAAGAGAAAGAGAGAAAGTGACAATGAGGGGTGGGGGCTTGCTGTTGAGAGTGAAAGGAAAAGTGAAAGTGAGAGGGGATTATGATTAGGGTTTTAAAAAATAAAAAGTAAAATTGGTAAAAGTAAAAAGTAAAAAGGATAAATTTAGAATTTAAAAAAAATTGGAGAGCTGTAGGGAGAAGATGAGGTGGTCGAGGGAGCATCACTCACATTTTCAACGTGAGAGCCCAAACCAACCAGGTTTGCCAAGCTCGACAGCCAACATTCTAGTCTGTGGATTAGTCAGGCTAGCCCACCAGCTGACTTCGTTAAAGAAATTGGAACTTGTGTCGCGACAGTTCGTATTAACACAACCCGATGACCTGACCGAAGTCCGATACAACTCAACCAAGATTGGATACAACTTGGTTGCGGTCTCATACAGCTCAACCAAGATCTAGCTCGACCAAGGTCTTATATAGCTCGGCCAAGGTCCGATACAACTCGATCGAGGTCTAATACAACTCAGTCAAGATTTGAAATAGCTCAGACAAAAGCCCTCTTAGCCCGAACGACAACCCTTTCAACCCAAATGATAGAAAATAAATAGGCGGGCCAAATCACTAGCTTGGTTGACGGGAAGGACAAGCTGGGCGATCTGGTGTGTTGTTGGGAAAAAGAGCGCAAACCAATCTGTCCCCAAGCCCGACAGCCCAACCTCGCGAGTTAGTCGAGCTAGTCTACTAGCCCCGACTTCATTGAAAAAAAATTGGAACCCGCATTGCATCTTTTGATATTAACATAGTCTGACCATCCAAGGTTCGATATAGCTTAACCAAAATTATATATAACTCGATTGAGGTATGTGACAAAATTTAACAAGGTATGATACAACTCGATCAAGATATGATACAATTCGATCGATATATGATACAATTTGATTAAGGATCTAGGATTTAGAGTTTAAATAGATATGAAACCTTTGAACAAGAATCTTTTCCGCTCGAATGATCATCCTTTGATCCGAAACGATAAGAAAAAACAAACAGGCTGAATGAGATGGAGAAAGTGACCCGCCAAACCTAGTCCCTTTTATCATCTACTTAAAAAATGAAATAATAAAAAAAAAAGGCCTACGCACAAGTGAAGAGAGTAGTTTTTACCAAAAAAAAATAAAAAAAGTTACACCCGATAACTAGCAATAATAGTGGGTGTGAGAGAGAGACTCGCCACTTTGTGATGTGCTTTTCGACAATTCCAAAGACCCAAATTCAACTCTCAGTGGCCTGCAGCCGCTATACACAACAACAAAGCATTTTTCCCATCCTCTAAACCCCAAATTCTTTTCTTTCTATAACACTGTCTCTACTCATTTCCATGCCTCACATTGGCTCTTTTATCACATATCAGGTAACCCCCACTTTCCATTCAGGCCTTTATGGCATCTGTTTGTTAAATCACTCGACTTTCGTGGTAAAATGTTTGTGGGGTTTTAGTGAGAAGTGCAGATTTAGTTACTACGCTTAAGAATGTTGCTGGGTTTTTCTTGATCGGCAGAATATGAAGTTTTGTTCTTTTTACGCATTCTGGGAGCCTTTTGCTGCATTGTGTGCTGGGCTTAGCTTTTTGTCCTCACGGTTCAGTAACCATTTTCTGAAAACTGGAGATTTTAGATGTGATTTGACTAAATGACTGGTAGATAGGTAACACCTCAGGATTTGAGTATTTCCTCTGTGGTTCTCCTTTTTTAATTGCATAATTGTTCGTGAATGTCAGATTGCTGGTTCTATGTGAGTGTCCCTGTAAAGGGATTTAGCAGTCGTAAATCATGTTTTGAAAATAATTTAATAAGTTGGTTGAAATAATTTGCTATTATTTATTCTTTTTGGACTTTTAAGTACTTGCTAAGTATTTTAATGTCCACGTCCCTTTTGAAGCCGCTTGTTTCATATGATTTATAATGTTTTCTTCTCTTGTTGGAGATGACGTTAATTTGTTGGATTTGTGTTTTCGTGCTTGTTAAAATATATGAAGGAGATTATTCAGCTGCGAAGAATTCAGAGAAGTTATGGAGGTCTATTGAATATTATTTTGTATATTTATTCTTAGACTACTTTCATACTTTGATATTAATTTAATCTTAAATGATACCTACCCTTTATATGATAAATTCTGTTCAAACGTGAAAATTTGGGACTTTATGACTACTTTAACTCAATAATAATCATGTGGACATTCTCAATCGTCGAAACTTTATTCTGTAATCAAGCTGTTGGTGACTAGAACGCACTGTTTCTCCATGTCACATTTAACGTTTAAATACAATATCCCAAGAAAAAGAAATCAGTTAAGTCTAGTCTAGAAGTGATTTTTAAGGTATTGATGCTTGTTTTCTTATGTAGATTTAGGGCCCCTTCTGCCATTCTGCACACATTGAAGATGGCGACAGCATCATTCTCTGGTTTGCAATTTTCGATGTCAAGATCATGCATTCCTTCATCACAGAAGATTGCTGATGCAAGTGCTGTGGTTCTTGGTGGCAAGTCCAAGATTGGATCATGGAATAAACTTGCAAGTGCATATAATGTTGCATCAGTGCAATCTTTCCAGCGGGGCTTCACTTCATCGTCCATAAAATCTGTCAAAAGTGTCACAAAGGCTACATCCGAGTCTAGTGCAGAAAGTGCTGTCTCAGGATTGCCAATTAATCTGAAAGGTATCATTCAGTTTCTCTGATGCTCTTTGTTAATATTAATTTTTATTTACATGTCTCGATGACGTTTAACTAGAGTTTAGGCAACATGTTAAATTTATGATTATTTAACCTGCTCATTCCATATTTACTACAATTATTTCAAGGTATACTGAGCCCCTGATTAATGTAAAGCATAACCTGTTTCCTCGCAGCCACTCAAGAGATGGTGGTTACTTGGCTGTAAAAAGCTATTGAAAGTTGGCCTTTTTAACTGAGGCCAATTTATATAGTAGTTCGATACGTTAATAGCATCTAATAGTCAGATTTATCAGTTTTTTGTTGATAGTTTCAAGAAAAGTGAGTTTTCTTATGGAATTTTGTAATTTGAGTGATTATCTTTTTTATATATATATGGATTTTGCTGTCATGGCGTATGAAAGTTATTATAGCTTTACTGAAAATAGCAATATATGCATAGGTAAAAGGGCTTTTATTGCTGGTGTTGCTGATGACAATGGATACGGATGGGCAATTGCAAAATCTCTTGCTGCAGCAGGAGCTGAAATTCTCGTCGGCACATGGGTTCCTGTAAGTTATTTGTTTTCTTTCGGATAAAAAGCTTGTTACTTATTATTTGTTATACAAATTCCCTAGGTTCTGTCTGCTGACTTTTGGAACAAGACCTCCTCTCCTCTTGTGAATATGTTTTCTACCAGTCCAATTATGTTGATACATTCACTATTTGTAAATAATTTCTACAGGCTCTGAATATTTTTGAGTCCAGCCTACGGCGTGGAAAGTTTGATGGGTCACGCATGTATGACTTTCAGTACTGTTACTGATTTTGTCTGTTAGACTATGCAATATTCTGCTAATACAAAACTATGTTCTTCAGATTACCAAATGGATCAATGATGGAGATTACCAAAGTTTATCCATTGGATGCAGTTTTTGACAATCCTGATGAAGTGCCAGAAGATGTAAAAAAGAAAGGCATAGGTTTTTTTCTTGTTTTTCATGTCAGAATTTATATCCTAATGTTTTCTTTGTTTTTCTTTTTGAAATTTGTATAGATAAAAGCAAACAAGCGGTATGCAGGATCCAGTAAATGGACCGTTCAGGTATACACTAAATTTTACATGGTTAAAATGGTCTCATGGTTGCCATCTTGGATAAAATTGTTGAATGATATACTTTTGAGAAAAAAACTGGAATTTAGGGCTGAAAATTATGATTGCTTATTGTAATGCTTAAGACTGATTTCAGTAGACTTCTGTAGCCTTTACTAATCTGGTGTCACATACTGTAGCGTGTTTGACGTCTTTAGTCAAGAAGAACACGCCTCTCTCTCCCCCACCAAATAGAAGCTTAAAGTCATTTTTTCTTTGTTTTCATCTCTATGACAAAAAATGCTAAACTAAGAATGTATTTTGATTTACCCTTACACATTTTGGTTGTTTTTCTTCTTTCCTCTCTTGTAAATGTGAACAAATGATTTTCTTATACATCTTAAGTAGTAATTCAAAACTAGTGTTTGACATGTTTGATATAAGATTATTACTTTTGAACCAATATGTTTCATGCCTTGTGTGACTTTTATGTACAAATAGCAGTTATGACGACCATGTCGCCCTATATTTTTGAGTATGAATTATGCATAGGTCATTCAACTACTATTCTTACATCATATCCTCTGGATATCGTATTACAAAATGTCTTAAGCTAAAGCTACAGCACTTTTATATTCTACATTAAGGAGGGAGACGATTCTTTACCGATGTCTTTTCATTTGGCTAGTTAAGCATATGATATTTTTCTTCTGGGGAGTTGAAGAACCCTGGCATTCTATGAAATATTTAAGCCTAGTGGTATTTTTTAATGATATTGTGAACTGTGCCTCAAGCTGTCCTGATTCCTGCCTGACTTAATTTGCGAGCTTTGATATATCGGTTGTTTATTGCTATACTTTTCAGGAAGTTGCTGAATCTGTTAAGGAAGACTTTGGCAACATAGATATCCTTGTGCACTCACTTGCCAACGGACCAGAGGTACAATAGATACGTTGATAAATTTTAAAGTTCCTTTATGCATTTGGCATCTGGCTTTAGTAAGAAGTTAACTTTGATATAGGTGACAAAACCATTGTTGGAGACATCTCGGAATGGATATCTTGCTGCAATATCTGCGTCTAGTTACTCCTATGTCTCTTTACTAAAGCATTTTCTTCCAATTCTGAACCCAGGTATGTGCCCTATCTTACATGGCTTGCATTGTATTACTTCCTACTTTCACCTATATAATTTTATCTTTTATGATTTGATTTTAGGTGGCTCTTCAATCTCTCTGACATACATTGCTTCTGAAAGGATCATTCCTGGGTATGTTGATTATGCCATAGAAAGTACTTATCATTCTTGGATTCATAATTTTAGACTGGCAGTATTCATGATCTAAATACTGATACAGATACGGTGGTGGTATGAGTTCTGCAAAAGCTGCACTGGAGAGTGATACCCGAGTAAGCTTCCTCCCCCCAAAATTCTCCATTTCATGGACTGACTCATATGTGCTTCGTTGCTTCTTCTTCTTCTTCTCTCTATTTACATATTTCATACCTTTTCAGGTTCTTGCTTTTGAAGCAGGAAGAAAGCGCAAAATTAGAGTCAATACTATATCTGCTGGTAACCTCTCTCTTTTCCAGTTTCGGGAATCTTAATTCTGTCTTGCTAAGATTTCATAACGGGGAAGACGTTGGTGGGGACTGATGGGTGCCTTGCTTGGTCTGTGACATTTTGCACAAGTGGGCATGCGGGTGCAATCTGTCAATTACGTTGGTTGGGTATCTTAAATTTGTTAAACAAATGCCAGACCATCTCTTTTGTTATGGATTGGTAATTAAAAATGAACTATTCATTTGGGCACGTATGTATGGACTCGGTTTGAATTTCCACACCATGATTTTACTATCTGTTACATTCAATGCTGGCTCTAGTCAACTGTGTCCTTAACTGCCACCAAAATTATACCAAATAATTGAGTGGTATTTTATATAATTAACACGAATTAAGTCTTCTCTTCAATAGAGTAACCTTCTAGTTCCATTTAGATTACGTGTTTTTTGCTATTTCGTGGTTCTCTCACCCACTGCGGATAATTCCATGTCTGTTAAGTTAACAAATTTCCTTCAATGTTTGTTAACAAATTCACTGAATTTAGTTTTTGTGATTAACATGTTGACACTGTATTTTTGTCCCTAGGTCCACTGAGAAGTCGGGCTGCAAAGGCTATTGGATTCATTGATATGATGATTGATTATTCATTGGCCAATGCACCTCTACAGAAAGAACTATCTGCAGGTAACAGTCATCAGAATGATTCCTTGTAATGTAACTTCCAGTTTCAATCTGTGATCATTTGCACAACTGAGTTGAATTGTGTTCTTACAGAGGAGGTGGGCAACGCAGCTGCCTTCTTAGCATCACCTTTGGCTTCTGCTATCACTGGTACTGTTCTATATGTTGACAATGGTCTGAATGCTATGGGTGTTGGAGTTGACAGTCCAATATTTAAAGATCTTGACATTCCCAAAGACCAGCATTAAGTGGCAGCTACCCCACAAAAGCTAGTGTCACCGGAATTAGCATAGCATTGGCGATATTATTTATTTTTCTTTTTTCAATCAGACAGTAGGATTTAGAGTTGAGGATTTGCTTTGCGATTTGTAGGCATATTTTTGGAGTTTTTCCCTTACGGCTTTTAAACCTTTCTTTTGGCACTATGCCAAAAAATGCAGGTCATATGAATATGAATGTAAGAATCATTCTGTGGTCTATGTTCACGAGAATTGAAATATAAACTTGCAATAAAAGTGTATTCTTGTGTGACGTCTATCCTGTGGATAAAACCTTGTGAGTTGTGACATGACAGAGAGTGCCTTAGCTAGCCATTGCTCTTGCACATGGCCATGCTAGGCATGAAAAGTCGCATGCACCTTAATACCATAATACAAGCTCGTATATTTTTAGATTCGTTGGTAACTTTTCATATATTGATTGTTTATAGGATCAAATAGGAAGGTTTCGGAAACTGATATTACAATTTAAGTGTGGACAGTAAGGTATGAACTGGATTGATAAATTGATAATACAAAATTACAATCATGGATTGATCGAAGTTTAACTATCAAATTAAACTTGTGTAATAAGTGTTTCCTTTGTCGACGTGGCCTCTAAAAATGATCATTGGAAGCTTTTAATGGAAACTTTATCCTGGGGTCATATACAAATATACACTCAGAGCGAGGGTTCAAAACCTTCTGCCATTGAGGAAGTTCATAGGTGTCCTTTTCTTCTGTTGAAGAGAGACCCCATAAAGAGCCTGTGACGGTAGTAGGTTGCACCTCCAACAGTCCATGTGCTACTTATTGAGAGAAGAAATTGCACCGGGACACCTGCAACACAACCTTATCATTCTTTAGCCAGTGATCATTAGATTTAGATACCTTCTGATGTTTTAGATGCCGTTTCTTTTCCTGTATATGTGCCTATCAAGCCAACACATGACAGCCAGAGCAGAAGTTTTCTAAATTAAAAAATGGTTTAGACTCTTTTTTCAACTTTGCTAGTTTAGTTTATGGTATGCATATTGGGAAACCAAAGCCAGAAATAATGTCAATTATGTTACATAATGTAAAAGCTAAAACTATTAGCTTCTGAGTAAACATGAAAAATCACAAATGAAAGTAGAACCAAACAAGTTCTATAGACTATAGTACTCACTCGGTGTTTTTTGTTGGGGCACTTGTGATTCATCTTGGTTGTACCCTGTGACATGTAGGAGAAAAGTGATGAGGGTTCATAGTGTACGAGGAAGACAACAGAGCATAGTAGTTTAGAATAGCGATTATCCTCACATCTGGACGAGGAACTAAACAAGTTCAATGATATTTACTGTGTTTTTTGTTGGGGCATTGGTGATTCATTATGGTTGTAACCTGCGACAAGAGAAAAGTGATTGAGGATTCATACTGGAAGAGAAAAAGACAACAAAGCAGATTAGTGTACGAGGGATGGAGATTACGCCTCACCTTCACCTATATTACAATACAAACTCTGCAGTTTAGCAAAGATGTCCACAAGAGGAGCAGAAGCTGAAAGTGTAGGCTCAGTTTGTTCATAATTGGATCTGTCATCAGAGAAGCCATCATTTTTATCTGGACCACCCACGAGGGCACTACAGATGACATTAGGATTTGACTCAGCACGGTTATACCACAGCTCAAATCCTTGAGTGCAGCCAACCTCACTGTGAAGAGAAAAGATTGAAGCAATGGAAGTGCCTCTGGTGAACATGAAGAGGATATTTTGCTTCATATCCAACCAAGTAGCTCATATCCGCCGGGTTATTACCAAGGATATAATCAGCCTGTGTCAATCAAAATTCACAGTTTCAGTATACTATTTAAACCACGCATTAAACCATGATGGGCAAAACTTTTATTAGATGCATTTTATTCAATTAAAATTGGAGTTTCGCTGGAGTGACTAGTAGTAATCTTTTATACAAACTTTTATTATGCGGAATTCTGAGACTAAGAATAATTTTTATTAGAGAACATCAAACTAAAGATTTTTATGGCAGATTGCAAATGATACTTGAGACTTAACAAAGTTGAGGAGCTCCTGAGGCTGAGTTTGTCCATCTGGACAGTTGAGATATGCTTTTGTTGCTGAGACGTAATTAGAGTAAACAGCTAAAAGGAATGTAGCAGAAGAAACATACTGCATGTTGTTCCATTCACGCACATATAGTAAGCCAAGGAGCATAATAGGCTGTAGAATTAATTTTCTAAATTAGCATCTAACCTGGTGTTTTCTGGTCATTGTAACCATCATTCTTTTGCAAGCAGGCACACGAAAAATAATCTGCCTTGGCCTGGTATTGCTTGGTTGGACCGGTGCTGACGAAATTGTCGGAATGGACCAGGTTGATGGACTAACGGGCTAACGAATAATAGACAAGATGGTCGATCTTGTCGAACTGGCTAGACAGATAGGATAACCAGATGACCAATTGGACGAACTTACATATATTAAACTTATTTATACAAATATATTATTTTTTAAATTTATTATTATTAAAAAAATAAATTAAAACAAAAAGCCTCAGCAATGCTAAAAATACACAAAACCATCTGAATAAGATGTTTCAGGGTTTAAAAAGGGGCAATTTTGGAAAATCATAATAGTAAACTTTCTTAATATTATAAACAATAACAGCAGTGGTGAAGATATTTCAATTTTTTCAATTAGTATGGGGTTGCATTTAGTAATGATGGGTACAAGAATCAAAATCTGAAAACAAAGGCCCAGAATTCCAAACCTAGGAGCTAGGTTTGTTTGGGTTCTTCATACGAAAACGCTTTAAAACCGTCAAAATACACTCCTCACTCCTCATCGCAGCTTGATTAAGGTATTATCTAAGAAACCCTAAATCATTCATTTCTTTTCTCTCTAATTAGGTAGAGAAGGTGAACATGATGAAAAAAGGATGAGTGATCATCAAACATTACATAACGTGTTTGATATGATCAAATTCTCCATCGCTACGTTCTTTCTGATTCACCTTCCTTCACAGTTCACCCGCCTCTTTTAGTTTTATTTACAGCTTTATTTTATTTAATGTAATATTTCTGCGCAAAAGGAACGAATTAAGAACCTGTGTTGTTGCAGAAGCGAGTCGCGAATTAGGAATGGGCTTGGTATGGGCCACGGCGGAGGATTTGAGCCGCAACAAAGCCCGAGTGCTGTCGCTTTATAGGCAAATTCTACGGAGCCTGAATTCGCCGGCACTGCCATTGAGTTTCGCGGCGAGGCTCTCGAAGAAGGCGGAGGTGCGAGCAATGTTTTGGGTGGGTTCCGATGAACGCTCTCAGCACAACATTGCTGACCTAATCGACGCAGCAGAGTACTCTCTCTCTTTTCTCAGAAAAGGCCAACTGCCTCCTCGTCACATTAACTAAACAATACTAACATGTTTTTTGATTTATAATGTAAATGCATTTTAGTACAGTATATTTATAATGTAAATGCATTTTAGTGTAGTATATCTATAATTTTATGATTGCATAAATGCTCTCTGTAAATTGATAATTTTTGGAGCATTTATTCATAATTTTCTCATAAAAATTATACATATGTATGCGTAATGTTGTATTTCATATCATTTTTACTTTATTTGTTTTCATTTCTTTTTGTGTTTTGAATTTAGTTTCTCTTTCATTGTAACAAAATAAATATATGTATGATTGATCCGTTTAATGCAATCATCTAAGCCACATTTCCTAGAATGCAATGGATCATGCATAGAATAATAGAGTAACTTTCAAGGATCAAGGAATGTCAGTGTTATCCTTTTCGGATGGGTCACCTCCAATTAATCTAACAAGATCAATTACTATTAAGTTCACAATTTCGCTCACCACAGCTTATGTTAATCTCTTTTACACAATATCGGTGGGGAAGAATGAGAATAAAGTCCTAAAATTATTAGGAAATAAATAATATGTAAGTAATATAAGTATATCTTAAATAATTATGGTATGCATTTATGTAAAATATCAGCTTTATGAAATAATTAAAAAGGTAAAAGATTTCGTTTAAATTCTTATATTGGATGATGTATTTGAAAAACAATTATAAGATTTGGTTTAAATTCTTATACTAGAGGGTGTATTTGGAGACAAATGACATAGAAGAGAATGATGCTCCCTTCCCCACCACCAAATGCATCATTCCATACCTAATTTGCTCTTTCAATAAAACAGATGTCAACATCCGTTTCACCTCCAACGGATGCCAACATCCGTTTCACCTCCAACGGATGCCAACATCCGTTTCACCTCCAACGGATGCCAACATCCGTTTCACCTCCAACGGATGCCAACATCCGTTTCACCTCCAACGGATGCCAACATCCGTTTCACCTCCAACGGATGCCAACATCCGTTTCACCTCCAACGGATGCCAACATCCGTTTCACCTCCAACGGATGCCAACATCCGTTTCACCTCCAACGGATGCCAACATCCGTTTCACCTCCAACGGATGCCAACATCCGTTTCACCTCCAACGGATGCCAACATCCGTTTCACCTCCAACGGATGCCAACATCCGTTTCACCTCCAACGGATGCCAACATCCGTTTCACCTCCAACGGATGCCAACATCCGTTTCACCTCCACGGATGCCAACATCCGTTTCACCTCCAACGGATGCCAACATCCGTTTCACCTCCAATATGAAAATTATTATAATAATTAATTAAATAATAATATATAAATTAAATTAATAATAAATATTTTATTAGATAAAATAAAATTAATTTATATATAATTATATAATAAATTAATAAACTAAAAAAAACGTGACACATCCGTTTAACTAATTATATAAAAAAATATTAAATTAATAAACTAAAAACTAAAAAAAAAAAATCTTAAACAGATGTAGCCACATCATGTGACATATCCGTTGAAGTATTTTTTATTTAACGAAAGTTGATATCCGTTGAAGAAAAAATGTGAAAGTGTAGAATATTTTAAAATATAAAGGATAGGAGTAGTGTGTGGAATAACTGATAATTTATCTGTTATAAAAAGTTTCTCATAAGTTAATTTTTAGGAGTAATAACATTGATGATGAAAACCGTTTTTTCCCATCAATATATAATTAAGAAAAAAATAACTCAATTCTAACTCATCTTAAAAATACAATATGTGATGAGACAACAATAAAAACAAGAATTATATACGTAACAATAACTTACTCATTTTGTTATGCCAAATTAAAAGCATGTATAAAATATAAAAAATTTAAATTTAACCCATTTTAATTTTATTCTAGGATTAAATTTAATTAACATTTATGTTTAATTTTCTTATAATTACAAGAAATTTTTTAAATAATGACTAAATGAGTAAAAATATGTTTAGAGATAATTTTTTAATTAGAAACTAATTTTTTTAGTAGTTAAAATTGTTAGCAAAATGATGAAGATGAAGTTTTGATGATGTCCAAATCAAGTCAAGATATATCAAGATTCATGAAGATTCTTTGAAGACTTGTTTTTGTTATAAAAAGCTTTTGTAATAATTATAGTTTAAGGTTTAGAACTTAGATTTGTAGCAGGTTTTGATTCTTGTACTTTCATACTTTGTATTTGCTGTTCAGAATAAAAAACACACGGTTTTAATCGATTAAATCAAGTATTAATCGATTAAAACGTTGCAGGTGCTGAAAACTCAACTGGCATGGAAATAATCGATTAATACATATTTTAATCGATTAGGTAATCGATTAATCCTTAAAATAATCTATTAAAGATGACCGTTGAAGTTTTCTGACTTTTGAAAACTAGTCGTTGCACTCGTTTTAATCGATTAACAAAGATATTAATCGATTAAAAGCGTTAAATGGCTGGAAACGAAGAACGGAAGAGTATTTGCGTGAGTCTATAAATTGGCTCTCATTTTCCATCAATAACAACTCTTCCCTTGTGCTCTAGTACTCAGAAAATCATTGAGATTTGTGTTCTTGTTTGGCTTGTGAAACTCGTGTCTGTGGAGCTGGTGGAGAGCTGCTGCGATGACAGAGGAAATAGCCGGTTCATCCTTGGTGTGTCTAAGGAGGTGTTCGGAAGAGGAAGTTCATCCTTCGTGAAGTATTCGGAAGAGATGTTCATCGTTTGTGAAGACTCAAAGGAGGTGCAGGTAACAAGAGAAGTGATTTCTAAACTTTTACAAATTGTTTCTTTGTGATTGTAATTTGTAATTGTTTTGTGAGTAGTAAACTGTTTATCTTGTTTTGAGATAAGCGACTGGACGTAGAATTGGTAAGATCCAAAACAGGATAAAATCATATGTGCAAATTGCTCTCAAACAAAAATGTTAGTAATAAATTTAAAAATCAATTCATAATAGATATTATTTATTATTAATTTAAATTTTAATTATAAATTTTAATTCATAATATAAAAAACTGTTTTAATTACCAATCATTTTTAGTTTATAAATTAATATTTAAATCGGTTACTACAGTAATTAATTATTTTAATCACTAAAATTTGTTACTATTTTAAAATTTTCTTTCTTTTTACATCATCATTCAATAAGTAAAATAATTTTATTATCCTTTATAATACTTACTTTCTAAATTAATTTCATCTTGTGTTGGATGGTTTAAAAGTAAAAATTTGGGATATAGAAATGAATGGATAGTATTATGTACAAGGTCACAATTTTCATTTATGTATATGTTGGAGTATTTAATGAATTACACATGATGCTGTTGCGAGGTGATATGAATTTGACACCATGTTCCTTTGTCGGGAGTTACTATTCTTGAGTTAAGGGAAAATTATTTGAGTTTTTATTTTCTTGCATTAAAGATAGACTCTAAGTATATTATTACAAAAAATGGTTATCATAAAACACTTATATTTATTGAATGGATATTCATAGATTTTTTTTTCTTCATCGGTCAATTTAAGTATATATGGTAGAAAGTACGTTTTCCTGAAACAATAAACGTGAAACAGAACAAAAATGTAAAATAAAAAGCATAGAAAAAGCCAGTCAACATTTTTGCTACTTTTCACATGTATTATTATTATATTGAAAGGAAATAAAATGACAGAAATAAATAAATAAATAATTATTTACAATTGTGGTCATAAAAACGTTAAGGAATTTAATGATTCCACAATATAATAACTGCATTAGCATGTTTAAAAAATTCTATAATATCAAGAGTCGTGACAAACTGAAACCGCATATTGAAACCTGAATTTGACAAGGTTCTATAATTCTAATCAATCACTTAAGTATATCAATTATTGGGAGTTGCTCCCTCCACCCCCACGCATCTCTTCCTCCACCTCCCCTTTACCTTTTTGCCCCTTCCTCTATCTTTCTTTTACTATTTTGCCCCTCAGTAACATTTTATTTTAAAAATTATTGTTTTTTAATTTTATTCATTTATAACATATTTCACTGATAACCTACGTAGTTCCTTGTATGAGTAAAATATTTTTCTGAAAAGCTTGGTGATCGTGAAAAGAATTATCAAGCAATCTTCCTCCTCTTGTTCTCAGTGGTGCAGTGTGTTTATGGTGTAGTGTCCTTATTGTGGTTCTTCTCCAGGTACGTAGTCATAATCCTTCCTATAATCACAAACCCTAAACCTTTCCCATACTTCCAATAATCTTTTTAATATCAAGCATATAATCTTTGCATGAACAGTAAAATAAAACCGAACGTAAAAGAAGCTGTTTCTGGGAAGACATCCTTCAACGGATGTTGACATCCGTTGAAGGATGTCTTCCCAGAAACAGCTTCTTTTACGTTCGGTTTTATTTTATTTATTTATTTTATTTATTTATTTTATTTATTTATTTTATTTACAGTAACTTATATTTAAATTTATAATTTAAAATGTTATATATGGTTAGTTTCGTTTTTATTTTATTTGTTTATTTTATTTACAGTAACTTATATTTAAATTTGTAATTTTAAATGTTATATATGGTTAGTTTCGTTTTTATTTTATTTGTTGATTTTATTTACAGTAACTTATATTTAAATTTATAATTTTAAATGTTATATATGGTTAGTTTCGTTTTTATTTTATTTGTTTATTTTATTTAGAGTAACTTATATTTAAATTTATAATTTAAAATGTTATATATGGTTAGTTTCGTTTTTATTTTATTTGTTTATTTTATTTACAGTAACTTATATTTAAATTTATAATTTTAAATGTTATATATGGTTAGTTTCGTTTTTATTTTATTTGTTTATTTTATTTATAGTAACTTATATTTAAATTTATAATTTTAAATGTTATATATGGTTAGTTTTTAAACGTAATAATTTTGTTAAAATATGAATTTGTTATAGATGATTTTTGTATCTTTAATTCTTTAATAATTTGATAATTATATAAAAAAATTATTTATTACTCTATTTATATCAAATATATAATTTAATTATATTAATATTTTTATATTTGTTTGATTAATTATTAATTATGTTAATAAGGGTCATTATAATTTTGTAGGTGATTATTATTAAAAATGAATGAATATCTTCATATGGATTCTCAGATTGGTTGTAGTTTGAAATCTGATTTGTCTTCATCAATTAGCAAAGTTGTAGAGAGAGATTTAACAAATAGATTTACAACAAATGAAATATTTCATTCACGGGAGCACTTAATTCAATGGGTAAAAGGGATGGCTTTTGATTTAGGATTTGTTGTGGTAATAGTAAGATCTGACATAGCTACTGGTGTACGGGGGAGAAAAACGTATGTCATACTTGGATGTGAAAGAGGGGGAAAATATAGGAAATACAAAGCTGATGCAGTGGCTAGTGTATACGGCACTCGTAAATGTGAATGTCCGTTTAGATTAAAGGGTAAACCATGTTCAGATGGGGCCGGATGGGTGTTGAAGGTGATGTGTGGACATCACAACCATGAGTTGGCTGAAACTTTAGTGGGTCACCCTTATGCTGGCAGGTTAAATACGAGTGAGAAGTCATTACTGGTTGATATGACAAAGAGTAAAGTTACACCTGCAAATATTTTATTAACACTCAAACAAAATAATGATCGAAATGTCACAACGATTAAACAAATTTACAACGCAAGGCATGCGTATAAACGATCATTAAGAGGGTCCAGAACTGAACTACAACAACTTATGATGTTGTTGGATCGGGATAAGTACATTCACTGGAGTAGGTGTGCTGATGATTCAAAGGTTGTTACTGACTTGTTTTGGACACATCCTGATGCGGTGAAATTGTTAAACTCATTTAATGTTGTATTTATGATGGATTCCACATATAAAACAAATAGATATAGACTTCCGTTGCTTGAGATTGTGGGTATGACGTCTACAGGGTTAACCTTCTCAGCAGCATTTGCTTTCTTGTCTACTGAAAGGCAGAGTAATTTCACATGGGCTTTGGAAAAGTTGAAAGGTTTATTTTTAACATCTGAGGGTGGTCCTAAAGTTATTGTGACTGACCGAGACTTGGCTTTGATGAATGCCATATCAAGTGTATTCCCTGAGTCATATCAGATGTTATGTCGGTTCCACATCCTTAAAAATGTTAAAGCTAAATGCAAAATGTTAGTTCATGCTACTGAGGTTTGGGAAGTGTTGATGGATGCATGGGTAAATGTGATGGATTGTGCTGATGAAAGCTTGTTTGCTGAGTATGTGAATGGTTTTGAATACGCAAGCAGATCATGGCCTTTGTTCTTTGAATATGTTAATCAGAATTGGATTATTCCGTACAGCACATACTTTGTAAAGTTCTGGACGAACAAAGTAATGCATTTAGGGAACACAACCACAAATAGGTATGTTGTAATGTTATTTTATTTATTTGTTTTGTAGATAAATATTTATTTGTACTTGTTGAACTATTTTTTTTGTTTCAGGGCTGAATCTGCTCATTGGAGCCTGAAGAAAGTTCTGGGCAATAGTATGGGTGATTTGTGTTCTTGTTGGGATAGTATTCATAACGTCATTATCTTACAACACAACAAGATTAAGGCGTCATTTGAAAGTAGTTTGTTGCTCAGGAGTGACTATTTTAAAGGCTACATATATAGAGAACTTATTGGGCGTGTGTCTCGATATGCATTGGATCTCATTGCTAAGGAATTGAAAATAGTGCAGCAGATAGGATTGGACTCCTCAAAGTGTGGATGCGTATTGAGACGTACATTTGGTGTCCCATGTGCATGTGAATTAGCACGATATGATCCTAGGATGATCCCTATAGGTGAATTTCATATCATGTGGCGAAGATTGCATTTCTCAAATGTTGAATTAAATGAAACTAAGCCTCAGTTATCCATTAAAGATGAGTTGAAACAAGTAGAAGAACGATTCAATGAGGTTGACATTGGCGGTAAAGTCACCATCAAGCAGAAGTTACTTGAAATTGTTTGTCCTACATTGACATCAATGGTCCCTCCATTACATAAAGTCAAGACAAAGGGTGCACAAAAAAGTAAAGTTAAACGAAGTGAAAGGTCTACTACGCGGGATCCATCATATTTTGAGTATGTGGACGCCTTTCATTCAACCATAGAATCTTCATCTGTGAGAAGTAAATTACAATCAAAGCCAAAAGCAATGAAGAAAAGGAGAGTTCCAATGATAGACCAGTTTCATTCTACTACTCACCCCTTCATTGTGGACGTTGTTGATGTTGTGGCTGATGGTCACTGTGGGTATAGATGCATTGCTGCGTTGTTGGGACTCGGAGAAGGCAAATGACGCCAAAGGGTGTCACCAATCCGAATCCATCCAGAATACATACAGATGCCGAAGAATGGCCGAATGCCTCGATGCCCCTCATACGGATGCCATACAACTCCACTGTATGTCAGCGCATCCAACTGTGACCGAATCTCTGCGAGAGTGGAACTCTGTCTAGGGCTCTGCCACCTCATGGCACGTGGTGTGGTATCATCGTAAGAAGTCACCAACCGCCTCCTCCCCAAGCCAGGGAAATGTTCGTATATCCAACTCTAAAAAAATAATCATTCAATTAAATTACATCCATGTTCGAACATGGAAATAAATACATGAAATAAATGTCAAAGTTATAACTGTACCTGAAATAGAGTCAAATATCCAGCCATCTGCTTCGTGGACGCGAGACTCGCATCCCCGAGCTGCTCGTACAAATAGGCGAGTGCAGCAACACCCCAGGCATATCTGCCACACGCGTGTACGTCTCTAAATAACAATAAGTAAGACACGCGTATAGAACTGGCACTCTTATTTGCAAAAATCGTACATCCTACTAGATGCAACAAATATGCTCTAGCAGCATAGTCCCAATGCTGCGACTCACACCTCTGAACATATATCTCTCTAAGCCAGCTGAGTCTGACTTTCGGACCACGTGCGTCCTCCATCTCAGCACCTGCTGTGCCACCATCAACGCCGAGCAGTTGCACAAGGGCTGTACGAGCCTCCTCAAACTCCAACTCCTCCAAATCACACATTTGTCCCATCACGGGCAGGTGAAGTAATGTCGAGACGTCATCAAGAGTAATCGACATCTCCCCTATAGGGAGATGGAAACTACTGGTCTCAAAATGCCACCTCTCTATGAATCCGAGGAGTAACCCCTTATCAACGTAATCATAACAAATCCCTGTAAGAGGCATCAAACTGGAATTCAAGACAATGTCTTGAATTCCCTCGTGGCATGGTCCTAACTTATTTACTTTTTTTCCGTGGGAGATCAACTTCAGTGTGTCCCCTCGATCCTACACATCAATATTTAATAAATTTTCTATTAAAAAAATAATAAAATAAATTTTATTTTTGCACTCACCCGGCCTTGGGAAATAGCATAAGCTACATGCTGAACATAGTGCGTCAGCAATGAATGATCGTGTGGACCTCCAGGAAATCCAGCGACATCCTCTTGTATGTCATGAACATCTGCATGCTCCTCTCCATGAGTCTCATACGCCTCATATGTTTGTTCCTCAACGGCTCGCTCCTCAGCTATGGGGTCATGCTGGATAGGAGCTGCCCGACTTCTACGAGCAGAAACGGTAGGTCTTCTCCGAGCTTCGCCCTGCGACGAACTCTCTCCTCGAGAACTCTCTCCTCGAGAACTCTCACCTCGAGAATTAAAAGATGCACCACGTGTTCTTGCCATTTCTAACAATAATTTGTTTATTTAATTTCAAAAATTAAAATAAATTATTGTTTCAAATATCATTAATAAACTATAAAAAATGCAATTCAAAATAAATTAAACTAATAATAATTAATTTATTAACTTACAACAAAAATTAAATAAAAGAAACAATTAGCTAATTAATTAAAATAATATATTTAAATACATTTCCATTTAATTATTATTAAATTAATTATTATTACAAATACAAATTTACTATAAACAAAATAAATACAAATACAAATTTACTAATATTAAATAAATTAAATTGATAATATTTATTTTAAGAAATAAAAATAATTTAAATATATAAAAATTTTCGTATCTAATTCTTAATCAATTTATTTACAAACTACAAATAAAAAAATTTATAAAATATTCAAATAATAATCTAAGTCAAAAGAAAATTTAAAAACATTTAACAATAAATATATCAAATATATAAATATATATTTCAGTTATAATAATTTAAAAACAATTAAAAACGTAAAAAAAATTCAGCACAGCCGAAACGGATGTGGGATATCCGATTGGCCTTCAACGGATATCCCACATCCGTCGACGGAAGTCGGACATCCGTCGAAGGCAAACGGATGTCCCACATCCGTTTCAGCCTTTCCTGCACAGTAACATCGTCGACAAAGCACGGGGTGAAAGACGAACCTGGGACGCAGATCTGCTCGTTTCCTCCGCACACGCTGTTTCCTCCGCACCAGTGTTGCTCCACACCAAACGATCTTCTACAAAAACGAAAAACAAAGAAAAAATTGAGAAATAAATGGAGAAAGAAATGGAGAAAAATGGAGAAGTTGGAGACGGAAGTGAGAAATCTTACGGAAGTGAGGGAGAGTGACGAAAGTGGGAAGTGAGAAATCTTACGGAAGTGAGGGAGAGTGACGGAAGTGGGAAGTGAGAAGTGAGAGATGAAGATTGGTAGGGTTAGGAAAAAGTAAATTTAAATTAATTAAAATATTAAAATAAAAAAAGTAAAAAAATTTAACTTTAGGACATAATTGGAATTATATAAAATTGGGACAGGACATAATTGGAATTATATAAAATTGGGGAGGTGGAGGGAGAAGCACGTGGGGGTGGAGGGAGCAACGCCCTCAATTATTTTGACTAATGCACCAATCAGACACCATAAATTAAAAGCAGGTGGGTTCTGCTTCTTTGTTTTTTTGTTCATAATTAAATTTTTCAATACTTATTATTATTAATTATTTATTTTAATATTCCTTGGACACTTAATTTATTTTATTATTATTATTAAGATAATAAACTTAAATCTACCTTAATTTTATAAATTATTAATTTAATAAAGTGTAATTTGTAATCTAGTGGGTTCCAAAATGTTTTGGAAAGTGAAGTCAAGAACTACTTTTCTACATTTATTGGTTTTCCTTTGTTATCTTCTATTATTTGTGAAAGTGGAGTAGATGCAAAAGTCGCTCCAACACTCAAGTTAGTTAGAGAATCTAATTGGTTATTTTTATTAATTTTACAATAAATACAATCACCTACTTCCTTATTTTATTTTTATATTTATAGGTTTGGGTTTTTGATTAAGGTTGGCCACGACCCAATAGTTCATAAGTATGTTTTCACTAGTGCAAAAACAACGTATAACGTCATGCGTTTAACGTCGAACCACTAAATAGTCAACATTTAAAATGACCGGTGACATTTTTGTAAATAAATGCAATTATTAAACGTCGTTTATAATTGTAATTCGACATAAAAATATATAAAATGTCGAATGTCCTAGAGTTAGACGTTAAAAGGTTAGTGAATTCAATAAAAATTTGAGCAGGAGATTGAAAATTCATTCACTTTATCTTAGTGCGCGAGATCCTCTTCTCTTCTCAAACTTTTCTCGAACGAAGTTTGACGACCATCACATGTAATCTTTCTTTCATTTTATACAAATGCATGTTAATTAACTACTTTATGTATGATTTTCGTTTGTTTTAACCGATTATTTTCGTGTTCTTGTCCTTCATAGATGCATTCTGCTTTCTCTCTCACGAGTGACGACACTTTATTCCGATCAACCCACCTTTTGAAGGTTAGTTTTTGTTTTCGTTTTGAAGAACTTATTTGTTGAACTTGTTTGTTGTTGTTTTTAACTTGTTTATGGTTGTTGTTTGGTTGAACTTGTTTGTCGTTGTTGTTTGGTTGAACTTGTTTGTTGTTGTTTGATTGAACTTGTTTGTTGTTGGTTATTGTTGTTTGTTGTTGATCAAAGTTCATGCTTTATAAAATACCAAAAACTTGAAATTTGTTGTTTTTCTGCTTTTCAGATCTCGTAGAGTTGTTAAAAAGGATCACAATTAATTAAAAAAATTTGATTAACATCGAATATTGACAAAATTCGACGTCGTATATTAACAAAATTCGACGTTAATTTAATGTCGAATTTTTTAAAATTCGACGTCAATTTAACGTCTCCTGATATGACGTCATTCGCGAATTCGCCGTTAAAAGCCCAAAATATTCGATGTTGTACGCGATTTTTTACTAGTGTCTGTCCTTTTAATCATGTTGTATTTATGAAGAATAATTTACTTTGCACTTACTAATTGGTCAAGTCTAGGACAAAGACCAATTGATTGTATGATATAGGATCTCTCAAGCTTGTTTAGGAAGATCGACCAATTATATGGTACAATAGTTTTATCATATATTTAAGTCAATATGAAATTACCGTACATTTATCAAGTCATGCATTCATGAACACCTCATGTAAAAATTTAAGAGAAAAAAGAAGTCTAATACAAATGACATGTTCAAATTTTAATAGATATTTATAATTTTGATATCATATTAAATCAATGACTTTAAACATATGAGTCAATAAGAGAGTTACATTATGTGTAAAATAGTGAGTATAAGTTTTAGAGTGTTTTTATAAAAGAAATATCATATGTATTTATAGGGTTTAGATCCTATGTTATTTATGTGATTTAAATAGAGAATATGTTTCTTAGATACATGCTATTAAAAAGGCATTTAAAGACTATTTAAAGATATAATAAAACTGTCGAGATTTTAGTAATGGATCTTTGTTGAGTCATGCCACTTGACATATTTGGTTAGGTATATGCATAAGCTCCTCTAGTCCCGAAAATTTGATTTAGCATTAGTGATGCTCTTGATCGTCCTTACGGCCAAGTTATGCCAACTTATAAAGTTTTCAGGTGGATTGGCTATTCGGTCGAGCTTGTAGGTGGATTAGTCATTCAATCAAGCACTTATATCGTTTGACCATTCGATCGAGCTCTTATATCGTTTGACCATTCGGTCGAGCTCTTAAATCATTTGACCATTCAGTCGAGCTCTTAAATCGTTTGACAATTCAATTGAGCTTGTAGGTGTTTTGGCCATTTGATCGAGCTCATATATCGTTTGGCTATTCAACCAAGCTTGCATGTAAATTGATCATTTGGCTATACTTGCTTGTAAATTGGTCTTTCGAAAGCCATTGTGTAAGAATAACATTTCCATCTTATGTTGTTGACTTTAAGCAAACTTAATGCTAGACAGTCGACTTGGACAAGTTCAATTAGGTGTTGCCAACTTTGAGCAACTTTTATTAGGTGATGCTGGTTTGGATATATCCTTGATGTTCATTTTTTGCTAAATTGATGATGACTTTTTAACTTGCTTTTATACTATATCTCTTTATCGTTGCTTCACTTTGAGCACCCTCTTCTAGTATTTTTCACATCATTCATTCTCATTCTTTCTCAAGCTTGTTCTTACGTTTTTTGTCCTCTCTTGAAATTGCCTACTATATACAAAAGTGAATGTGATTAAGGTTAAGACTGATCGACCAGGCTGACCTGTGTTAAAAGATTGACCAAAAACTAATGAGCAAAAACTTGGAGATGTGCCAACTAAAAGGGATGAAAGAAAAATCTTCAAATGAATCTTCAAGTGAAAGCAGTCATGGTGAAGATTTATATGGATGGCCTTGTCGGCTTATAAGCAGAGATTGGTCAAAAACCTGATGAGTTCATTTCAAAATTCCAACAAGCAAAGGAAGAAAACGACTTTGACGCCAAAAAGACCAACAAGTTTGGGATTTCCAAGAGGAGGTGATCCAGGTATTGTAATGTCAATTTGCTCTTGTTTTTGTACTAGGATATTGGAATGTCGAGTTCTTCTTATTTTTGTACTCATATTTGAGATGTCGAGTTCCTCTTATTTTTGTACTTAAGATGTTGGAATGTCGAGTTGCTCTGTTTCCGGTCTAGTGCTTTGTTTGATTGACTTGGTGACTTGCCTCGCTTGGAGGGCTTTTTGCACCTTACTAGGAAATCTTTTCTCAGTATCAAGTAATTTGAATATCAACTCCATTATCGGTGTGAACTTTGAGTGTTAACTCTAATTTTTTCTTATATTACAATTATTTTCATGTTATATAAATTTGATTTTATTTCTAATTAATCCTAATTTTATAATGAAAAAAAAACAATTTTATAAAAATAAAAAGCTCTAAATTATCGTTTTTTTAAACTTAAATAAAATTTTCAGTTTAAAAAAAAGATAGTTAGAAGGTCAAAAGTTCATTATTTTTGCCGAGAGACAACCGACCTCTGATTTGGATTTATTAGGCCCATGTGAGTGACTAGAATATTAGAATGTGTTGTTGGTGGGGATTCATGTTTCTTTAGAAAAATGTCTATATAAGTATTGATGAAAAAGAAAGAACTGTGTTTATGAAATAAAATTTATAGAGATATTTTAATATTTATTGTTTTTAAGTTTTAAAACTGATTTTTTTGTTATGCTTTCTTCAATTTTTTTCATTAAAACTTTTGAATGTACATTTTAATAAAAATATTATATACTATTAAACTTTACAAATAAATAAAAGTAAAATTCTCCAAAAATTCAACAATCATATAAAAGAAAATCAAATTTAAGTTCAAGTTTCTTTTTTTGAGGAAAAAACTCATGTTAATAACTTTTTTTTTCTTTTACATTACACGTTAATAACTTCAGTGAATTAAAGTTAGCTAATGTAATTGATTACCTTTTCTAATATATGTCAAGTGAAAGAAAGCTAATCTTTTTATTGATTATAAAATGATTCTACATTTGGTTAAAAGTTTTTAGTGCGCTGTTATTATATAAATTTTTTTATTAAGAAATAAAAAGTGAAAAAGGAAAAGAAAAATATGAAGAAATCATACTAAATTCTTGCTAAAATTACATTGCATTTATACAGAAAAAAAGAACCATTTATGAAAAATAAACATGATTTCCTACACCAAAATCATTTTATATTTTGAATTTCATATACCATGAAAAAGGAAAATTCCTCCACACATTAAGAAGTTGATCATATTTGGAAAATGACATTTAATTTTTACAAGTTTTTGCTTTGAAGGATTTATTATTAGTCTTCTTTGATTTATTCCAACTAGATTTCTTTTTTAGTTTGAACTGATTCATCATTCTCCTCAATATTAGAATTTATCAAGAGTTGTAAAATGGGTCAAGTAGATTTGTTTAAACCCGACTTGAAAAATGGGTCCGGTTAGGTTGGCCTACCAATTGAAAATGGGTTGAAAGGGTTGTCATCCGGTTGTTTCAAATCTTGGTCGAACTGTATCAAATATTGGTTGAGCTGTATCAGACCTTGGTCAAACTGTACTCGACTTTGGCTGAGTTGTATCAGACCTCAGTCGAACTATCTCAAACTTGGACTTGACTGTTATACTGTGTTAATATAAAATGTCGTAATGCGAGTTTCAATTTCTTTTAATGAAGTTGGACTAGTGTGTTAGGTTAACTAACGCAAGACTTATATGTTGAACGGTTAGACTTGACGAATCAGATTGATTTAGGATTCTGAGTTGGAAATATTATACGAGCCTACTTATTAGACAAGACTAACATACTCATCCGTCAAACTTAATTCTTTTTATCATCTTAGAATTTTCTTTCTCATCCAACATATCAGTCTAAGTTAAAAATTATTTTTAATTACTCCACAAAAATAGTTTCTTTAAATATAAAAATACTATAAAATGTGTTTACTGCGTATATAGGATAATCTCAATATACTTTATCTAGTATTTTCTATAAGATACATTTGCATTATAATAGCTGTTATTTAAATTTGTTTTCTATGCATATCATATGTAACAATAAATATGTTACTTATTGAAATTATTTTAACAGTAATTATACTCTCAGTAAATATATTACTCTTACATGTTACTAATTACAAACATCATGCAGTTTATTTACTCAAAGACACATTTAAAAAAGAAAACGTTAAAAAATATTCTGTATTCTGCAATCAATAAATTATAAATATTGATTATGGACTAAACCAATCAGAAATTGTAAAATAATAAGGAGACGGTGTTCTGCATGTTTATTTGATCCACAATTACATTTCTAAATTATCATTCTGCAGAACACATATCACAGGGAACAATATTCCGTATACACGTGTTCAAACTTGCTTGATCTAACATTTGTATCTAAATTATTATGATTATGTTTTTGATTTGCATATAGGTTACGGAAATGATATGGTTGAGCCAGAAAAGCAAAACTGAGTGGACCAGCAATGTTGAGCAACCAATTCTTCACATCATATATCTCCAATGTCATATCAGACCCCACATACCAGGTTGTGCTGCTTCCGTAATATGAGTGATATTAATCAATCTTTCTTTCATCACCCTTCATCATTTTCCTCTTCAAAATTATTTACATCACATAATTTCAATTACTTAATATCTTTTCAACTTGAGTCCAATTCATAGTCTAATCAGATTTGTTTTTTCTGTTCTGGTTTATTAACCTTTGACACCTAATTCAACTATCTTTGCTTTATCCGTTGCATTACTACCACAATTATTAGCTCTGCCTCAAACCATATCATCCAGCTGAATTATTGGAACATCCTTTGTTCTATGCATTCAATGGCTTCTTCCTTATGCAACATCTTCCTCTTACTTTGTTTGCTTAAGGTTCTGGCCTCCATAGGGCCATACCCAGTTGCAGTTCATTCAGCTGGTGATGCTCCGATTAATGTGACAAAGCACTTTTCCTTCTACAATTTCAGCTTCAGCAACAACCCCAGACTAGTCCATGATGTGAAGCTTCTTGGCAGTGCTAAGTTCTCAGATGAAAAGGGTTCTCTTCAAATCCCAGATGAGTCACAATACGCAGACATAAGACACCAAGCTGGTAGAGGGATCTATTCCTTCCCAATTCGCCTGCTAGATCCAACCACCAAGACCCCAGCTTCCTTTCAAACAACTTTCTCTTTTCAACTCAACAATTCCACTGCCTCTGAGCAAGCTGCATATGGGGGTAGTGGCCTCACTTTCATCATTGTCCCTGATGAGTTCACTGTGGGAAGGCCCGGGCCATGGCTTGGCATGCTCAATGATGCTTGTGAAAATGACTACAAGGCAGTGGCCGTGGAGTTTGACACAAGACAGAACCCAGAGTTTGGAGATCCTAATGACAACCATGTTGGCATCAACTTAGGTACCATAGTATCTACCAAAGTTATCAATGTTTCTGACGTTGGTGTTTCCCTTAAGGATGGTTTTGTTCACCGCGCTTGGATCACCTATGATGGTCCTCAGAGGAGAATGGACATTCGTCTTGGAAGAGCCAATGAAGAGGATTATCCTTCCACGCCTATCTTCTCAGAATCTGTGGATCTCTCTCCTTATCTGAATGAGTACATGTTTGTGGGGTTCTCAGCTTCCACTGGTAACCATACACAAATCCACAACATACTCTCTTGGAACTTCACTTCTGTAAGCCAAGCTTTTCTGCGCTTCCCTTCATCTGAAACCTGCCAGGGTAAGATCTTACTTGAGAATAGTACAGCAGCACCAACTACTGAGAAGTCTTCTAAGAATGAGCCACCAAGAAGCTTTTTGATTTTTATGGCATCTGTGGCATTGGCTCTGGCTCTTTTCCTTGGCTTTTACTTCATCAGCAGGCACAGGAGAAATGCTTCCAAGATAAAGACTTCAGTGGAGACAGAGATTCACTTGCCAAGGCCTCCAAACAAACCACGCCGCTTCACATTTTCTCAACTTTCATCTTCAACTCGGTCATTCAGTGAGATAGAGTTGCTTGGCAGTGATTCTAGAGGAGAATACTACAGAGGAAAGCTTTCTAATGGAAGCCAGGTGGCTGTGAAAAGGTTCTCAACTCAGTTTCTCCACACACATGGATCAGACAAGAAGCGTTTGCTGAAGGAAATCAAAGTCATTGGCCATGTTCGCCACCCGAATTTGCTTCCTGTCAGAGGGTGGTGTCAAGACAACCATGAAATCATGGTGGTCTATGACTTTGTTCCCAATGGCAGCCTAGACAAATGGTTATTTGGGGCTGGTGTTCTTCCATGGACTAGGAGATTAAAAGTTATTAAGGATGTAGCTGATGGCTTGAGCTTCCTCCACACTAAGCACCTAGCCCACAAGAACTTGAAATGCAGCAGTGTGTTTCTAGATGTCAACTTCAGAGCTGTTTTGGGTGATTTTGGCTTTGTGCTGTTGGGGGCAGAATCAAAACAGTTTGAGTCAGCAGTGTGCCATGGTGCAGACGTGTTTGAGTTTGGTGTCCTTGTGTTGGAAGTGATAGCTGGAAGGGTAAGGGATGAGAAAGAGGAGGGAAATCCAGAAGAGAGGAACCTATTGGATTATGCTTGGAACTTGCATCAGATTGATGAGAAAGTTAAGCTTGTGGACAGAAGGATGGGATCATTGATCAACTTGGAGCAGGCAATTCGTGTTCTCGAAATCGGGTTGCTTTGCACCTTAAATGAGAACAAAGGAAGACCCTCAATGGAGCAAGTGGTGGAGTTTTTTCTGAACATGGATAAGCCTATTCCTGAACTGCCAAGAACTCGCCCTGTTTCCTTGTTCCCCTATAATAGCGCCAACACAGGACTTTGCAATACATATTCTTGCACTTTTTAGGCAAGTCATGATCTTGGTGAATGATTATGTGGGAGATGTAAGAATAAATGTTGAAGGGACCATTCTTAAGCCTGCAACAATGGATTGGATTGATTTTCCAAATGCTGCAAGTGCTTAAAGTTTGTGTGTTTGTGACATGCTACATAAATAGTGTTGTATTTAGCCTGTGGTATTCAATTTCAGCCTGCTTTGGCATTTCTCTACAAGATTCAAAGCTCGAGGTTAGGAGGATTTGTGCCTCCGTTTAGAGTCCATCTAGCTACATGGCAAGTGAAAGATGGTTGATAATGGTAAAAAGGGAAAACATAATCAATACTATTTTTATGAAGAAATGTTAAATTGTATGAATCAAAGCTCAAGTGTACTTTGTTTTACCCCGACCAGTTCTTTAGCCCCAAGGCCATTACTCTGATTATTTTGTTTTTGGTTTGTGCATGAAATTATGATTGGGCTAATGTGTTTTTATGTCAAGGTAACACTGAAAAAGGCAGTGAGAATTCTTCTTCTTAGCCTTTTAGTGATGTCTGTCTATCATTTTTGTACAAATTACTAGCAATAAAGGGCCTAATATTCAAATCACAATGCATTATGCTTGTATTGATAATTTTCCAACAAGATTGAAGGTACTTTTGTAACAACGAAAATATATTAATTTTGGTGGATAGTTGGTTGTTCCATATAGCATGTAAATCGCATGTAATGTAGTTTACAATATGTTTTTTTCGGTTATGGAATTAAAGTTAGTTGTTTACTAATTCACATTTGTCTTGAAAGTCCAAAGTCTTCACTTCGTCATTCGTCCTAGCAGTCTGTTTGGTTGAACTTGGAGGTTACCTGCAAAAGATATTTCGATGTCAAAGTCAATAAAAGTTCGACAATTCTAACAATTAACGTGTATTAAATACAATTACCTACTTCTTTATCTGAAACTTGTATTTATAAATTTGGAATGAGCTTTAGATTAGCAATAGCCTAGTTACAGTCCAATTAACTATAATCATTATTTGTCTTAAACTGATCTGTGTTAGACCTAATTCTTTTGTAAGTTGATTGTTCGATCTTATCTTATCTACTTGGTCGATGTACAACTGTGAGGTCATACGATACATCTTCGATTTTTAATTGATATAATGATGATTTTTTTTTATCTTTTTTATGGTCATATCTATAATATGTTATTGGTGAAGGAGTAGGGATTATGAAGGTGCAATGGAAATTGCTAAAGTAACGAAACAAATTGAAAATTTTTGAGATTAGTGAAATATCTTCCAATGATAAAAATGGGAGATGATTCCTCTTAAAATTATGTTTACCCCAATTCAAGAATTACAATGAAACTCCAAATACTAAAGAATCAAGATATGATGAAATAAGTTTGTACAAGGTGAGACTGCCAGCAGTCAATACAATAACTATATAAACACTAGTTAGCTACTTACAATGTAAACTTAAAAGGAAATAGAAAATTACAGTAACCTCTAGTCATTTAACCTCCAATTATTATTACGATTGCAAGTCTTCTATTAAATGTGCTTGTAGGGTTTCAAGTCGTCATTGTCACAAACTTTGATGGTGTAGTATATTCTAAAAGAGAATTTGACGACACAAGGCACAAAACATTTGTGATGTTTATAATCCTTTATCCATCACAGAGTTACAAAATTGTGGGAACATGGTACCAAACTTTCCACAAAACTCCTCTAATAATCGATTGCAAAACGGACCATATTTTTGGGCAATATTTTTGAACGTGAATATCTCATATTATACTCGTATTCCTATAAAATAGGAGTTGAACATGGGCAATTGCCAACATTCTTTTACTTGGTCAATTTATCCCATTATCAACAAAAACAAGATCTAAATATATGAACCATGGTGATAGGTTCTCTGAATTTAACTATTATCTCCCATATATTACAATATATCAAGTCTCTCATCAAAAATTAAATGAAATTTTTTAAAGTAAACAAATATGTGCACAACAAATGAGAAAATTTTAATGATTGTCACGACATGGAACCAAGTCCCATTTGCACTATACATGATGCTTAAAATTCTTTGGTGGCACGCCTTTAGTAAAAGGGTCGACAATCATCAATTTAATACTAACTTGTTCAATGATCACTTTCTTTTCTTTAACATGTTCTCTTATAGTTAGATATTTAATGTCAATGTCCTTCAACTTCTACTTCTATTATTCTTAGCTATGAATAGCGCAACAAAGTTATTACAATATAACTTCAATGGCCAGCAATTTAGTCCACAACTCTAAGTCCAAATAAAAACTCTTCAACCAAACATTATGTGAGGTAGTCTCAAAACAAGAAATGAACTCAATCTCTATAGTGGAAGTAGCAATCAAGGTTTGCTTTTTGCTACTCCAAGATACAACTCCACAAGTTAGCATAAAAAAATAATCAAATGTATATTTTCTAGTATCAATGCAACCAACAAAATCTGAATCAAAATAGCCTATCACCTCCAAATTATTAGTTCGTCTATAGATGAGCATGATATCCTTTGTTCCTTTATTACTCTAATATCTTCCCTAAAATTCCAATTGCGGATGCAATGTCACGTGCAAACTTGAGCATACATCATACTTCTGACAATTAAAGCATATGAAATATTTTTCATATGATCCCTTTCAAGATTAATTTTTGCGCTCACCTAATTCAAGCTTATCACCCTTCACAATAGGAGCTACACTCGATGAATAATTTTTCATATTAAACCTCTCTAAATAACCTTGATGATATAGGTCTTTTGAGACAAACACTAAATACCTTGAGATCTTTCTCTAGGGATCTTAATGTCTATGACATAAGATGCCTCACCTATATCTTTTATATCAAAGTTCTTTGAGAGAAACTATTTCACCTCATATAACATTCCATTATCATTATTTGCAAGAAAAATGTCATCCACATATAGAACAAGAAAGCATTAACCTTCTGGTGTATTCATTGATCCATGATGTTTTATTCAAAACCAAATGAAGAAATAACTTCATGAAATTTTAAATAGCATTAAAGTGAAGCTTGTTTTAAATCATAGATGGATTTATTAAGCTTACAAACTAAATGCTCTCCACCACTAGAGGAGAATCCTTTAAGTTGTTTCATGTAAAACTTTTCCTCTAAGACAATATTAAGGAAGGTCATTTTCATATCCATATGATGTAACTAAAAATTAAAATGAGCTACTAATGCCATGATTACTCATAAAGAGTCTTTTTGAGATACAAGAGAGAAAGTTTCCTTGTAATTGATTCCTTTGAGTGAACCGTTTGATAACAAGTCTTGTTTTATGTTTCTCAATATTACCTTCTTCAACCTTTCTTAGTTTTAAAGACTCATATATGCATCCAATGAAAATTACACCTTTAGATAACTCAACAAGATCCCATACTTGATTAGATGTCATTGAATCCATCTCATCTTTCATAGCACTATACAACAAATTCAAGTTATTAGAAGTCATGTTTTGTGAGAACGTTTTAGGATCATTTTTGGCTCTAACGTTATAATTTGATTCTTGTAGATAAACCTCATAATCATTAGCAGTTCTTGATCTTTTGATTCTTGTAGATATTCTTAGTGTTGCTTCACTATCTTGATGAGAAACTTGTTGTTTAATTGGTTCTCCAACATTTATATTTTGTTCCTCATCAACTTGATCTACATTATCATCTTCAACAACTTGTGGAACTCGAATAATTGGTTGTCTAATATGCTCTTGAACTCGAAGAGCATTGTTGACCTACTTGTTTTAATCCCAACAAGTGCACAAGATCAGTTGTAGTACAACAAGTATCGTATCCACAACGCCATATGTGAATATTCAAGTAATCTAAACATGTATGATTTGCTATAATTGTTTCAATGGTGATGTTGTGAATTGTTGAAATGTGGCTCTAAAAAGAGGGGGGCGAGGGGTGAATATAGTCTGAAAATAAATTCAAAATCTACGTGCATAAATATACAAAGACAAGCGAACTAACCATTAAAAGTAAAAGTGTAAGGAAAGAGAAAATGGACACAAGAGATTTATATGGGTTCACCTCCAAACGAGGCCATGTCTACACTCTTAAGCAATCTACTTAAGAAATTTCATAATCAACACCTTTGACTAGAAATGAGTATCACCCTCTTAAGGTACACAAATACAAACTTCTTTAGGCTACACCAAGTATCGATCTCTCAAGGTATCATGTCTCAATCTTCTCATGTGAACAATAACTCTCAATTATAATGAATAATTAGAAAACACTCTCACAACAAGAGTGTACAATATAGCTCACAGGTTATAAGTTCACTAAGTGAACGATATATTGTTTGCTCTCAACCTAATTCATTAACCATTAATGACATGACAATTTCTCAACACTTTTATCTTTTTCAATTCTCTTTGTTAATCTTCTCATAAGTCTTTGCATTCTTCATATAGTTGCTACATTTGATAGTCGTTGACAATTCAAATTACAACTTTTATCACAATCTTCTTGATATGAAATGACTTAATCAATTTTTTAATTTGATTTTTTAACTTGAATCTTCAACGTCATTCTTCATTACTTCAATTATATATAAATCTGTTGATGTTCTTCAAGTTCACAATTATCATATTAAAAGGAAACTTTGTACAATATGTTTCTACATTTGAATTGTTAGAGCAGTACTATTTTATATTGAATTAAATAATTTTTTCATAAATCATTTTCTAATTCTTTTTTTTAGAATGTAATTATCAAAAGATAACTTTCTTGAATGTTATAGCTGATATCATCAATTCTTTGTTTCAAATACATAGATCATATCAATTCATATTATCATTTAGAAAATAAAGCATTAAAGATAAGAAAGTGCCTGGTATTCACTCTTCTAATTAAACCATCTAATACCTTAGTGGTCTAATGCTTTGTGTTATTTAGGAACCAAAACTATAACACCCTGATTATGTAGCAATCTGGTGTTTGGTCATAATGACGAGTGAGAAAGAATACTGTGTTTAGTGTGGTATTTACACCTAATTTAGGAAAGTTTTTGGAAAATGAAATACTTGGGTAAGAAGATGCATTAATGTTTATCCTTTATTTAAAATCTTTGAAGATAGAAGGAAATTTTCGGTGCAGGCTAAGGTGTGTGGTTGAAGGGGTAGGTAGGATCTTCACGTGGTGCAGTTCTTGCATGTGCGGTTTGTTGCAATTGTGTCTGTACTTTTTCAAGTATTGGTCCAAAATCTACATCACGTTTGGAACGCTGAACCTTGCAGGCTTTGCCAGGGTTTGCAGTTTGGCAGCAGTGTTTGCAGGGTTTGCGGCTGAAGGTAGTTTAATGCGTGGTTTGGGCTTTTACGTGGCTGGAGAGCGGCTTTGTTCAGGTTTTATTTCATGGGCCAGCTATTGCGATGGTCTTTTTGGAACACCAAGGTCTGCAGCAAAGACGTTTGAGGGTTTGGAGAAGTATAACTTCTTTTGAGGTTTTATAATTTTTGGGGCTGGTTTCAGGATTATTAGGATTGGGGAAACTATCTTCCTCTCAATCTTTCAAATGTATGAACAGTTATATTTGTCCATCTTTAATAAAGCGTGTAACATTCCTTTATCATAATTATTATTTTTATAAAAGAGATAGGATTTCTGTACAAATTATTGAAGAAGTTTGGAAGAGTGTAAAATCATTGGTATGGACGTGTTGTGTTGACAAAAAAGATAAATCGTTAACACATTTAATTTTTTTTGTAATACACTTTATGTAATTTTGAAACATTTTGTAAAAGATTAATTGATTAACATTCAACATCGTTCGGTCCATCCACTCAGGTCAAAGATTAGGCCGCAATTGGACCATCGCTTAAGCTATTGTTGGGCCAATAGTCCAGTAGATGATAAAATAATCAAAGAATATCTAATTAAAGATAGGTTTAATACCTCTTTTGGTCCCTAGAAAGGGGGCCAATGTTCAATGTGGTCCCACCTTTTTTTAGAAGTTCAATGTGATCCCATCTTTTGTAAAAAGTGTGCAATCAAGTCCTTTTTGGAAACGGCGTTAAGTTTTTAACGGAGCAGCTGACAGGGTGGACTGAAGTTAGTTACGTGGCTTTGTGTGGGTAATACGTGGCAGTGAGAGGGTGATACGTGGCTGTGAGAGGGTAAATCAGAAATTAGGGTTTGAGTTGCAGAGAAATTGAGATTTATTGTCGTGTTTCTTCTGAAGGGTGTTCGTCGTGTTTGAAAAGTTGGGGTAAAGGATCTTCTCAGTGTTTACATTTCTTACCCAGTTTGCTAGAGTCATCGGCGGCGGCACCAGTGGAATTTGACTTCTTCCATTTTCCTTCATTTCAGCTTTCTCAGGAGCTAAAGTCAATTCCATGTTTACAACTCACAGGTGCTTCTTTGCTCGGTCTTCTTCAAGCAATTGCTGTCAGACTGATAAATAAAAAGACTAATGGTATAAAATAGTATAAAATTCCTTCGAAATATAGTAGAAGAAACCCCCACCATCTTCAGTGTTCATTTTAAAGTTTGAAACTTTTCACCATTTTCGTTAACTGGCGGAAAATGGGAGTTCTGGGTTTTATCCATTCAGTTTTCTTGAAAAAAAAAAACTGAATTTTATCAGTTGCTGGTGTATTTTGTTCTTGAAAAATTCCACTCTCTTTTTAATTGACCACCGACCCTTGTGATTGATCCTTCAATTGAACTGGGAGAAAGGTATTTGGTAATGTTCTATGCAAGATATTAGTATTGGTTTTTGTTCATGGGATTCCTCAATGCACATTTAAGTGATAACATACGAATTATTCTGCTTTTGGTTTTGGTTTTTTCAGGTGGCCTCTGTTAGCGTGTAGTGCTCACAGATTCTGTCATGGTGAATACTGAAGGTGGTGTCCTTTTAAGGCATAGAAGGTTTGAGAGCTTGTTGAATACAAGATCTAGCCAAAGTGTGGAAGAAACTCCAAAAGTTGCAGTGAAAGATGGACTGGGAAAAACAACAAGGAAGGATGATGGGTGGGTTTCTGCAACCATATCTTGGATCAGAACAAAGTTCCTGTCTATATATTGTAATTTGTGATTCTATATTATATATTATAATTCAGTGCTCTTACCTGAAGAATATGATGAACATCCTTCAGAAGAAACACGACAATAAATCCCAATTTCTCTGCAACTCAAACCCTAATTTCTGATTTACCCTCTCACAGCCACGTATCACCCTCTCACTGCCACGTATTACCCACACAAAGCCACGTAGCTAACTTCAGTCCACCCTGTCAGCTGCTCCGTTAAAAACTTAACGCCGTTTCCAAAAAGGACTTGATTGCACACTTTTTACAAAAGATGGGATCACATTGAACTTCTAAAAAAAGGTGGGACCACATTGAACATTGGCCCCCTTTCTAGGGACCAAAAGAGGTATTAAACCTTAAAGATATTGATAAGCAGGTTATAAACAACCAACCGGATTTTCAGGTAATATGTGTATATCTTCTGTTTATATTTTATTGGGCTTGTATCAGCTCAGGATCCGGTAAATTATAAATACAAAGTCAGGGCCGAAAGTTAGGTACGTTCCACTTACATTCCATTCAGGGTCTGCTCACACTTAACTCATATTCTCAAATATTCAAACAGTGATAACCATTCACTAAATACTCAACCAAGAGCCGAGGCTCTTCAAATCACACGCCTAACTTGAGCGTTGGAGTGCCTTTTGCAGGTACATCCCCTGAGCACGAAGGCAACCGATCGACCAAGACTGAAGTGACCGAACGGTCCAAACGGAAGTCAACCGAACGGCTCCGACAGAAGAAAGGCAAGCAGCCCAGGCGATTCCAGCCTTCGGAAGGAAGGAAGACACGTTAGCAAAGGTTCGTCTCTTGGTCCCGTAAAATCCTACCAAAACATAAAGGTTTTGGGAATTTGTTTTTTCTCTCTTAAAAGACATATAAAATGTTTTGACTATTGACACTTCGAAATTTATCTTGTGACATTATTTGTGTTTTTCCTTGGACAAAGTTTTGTCCCAACTTTTATCAAGCTCAGAAAAATTCAACATTGGAGTATTGACCCTGTTAATACCCAATTTCGTCCGGGTAGTTAAAAAATATATATAGAGTTAAGAAGGGGTAATAAAACAAAGTAAACGGGCAAAGATAAATTTAATACGAAGTCTCAAAAATGATTTGTGTTCCGTTTTCCGTTTTCTTTATTTTTGTTCTTTTATTTTCTACTTTGTTTCGTTTTTATTTATTTCCTCTCCTGTTTATATTTTATTTTGCTTCATTTTATTTTTATTTTTACTTCATTTGGTTTTATTTTATTTTGTTTTTTTCTTTTTTCTTTTTTTTTATGTTATTCCATTTTGCTTTATTTCATTTTATTTTATTTTATTTTTTATGTTTTTCAGGGTTTATTTTTATGTATTTTACTCTTTATTTTTTTATGTTTATTTTTTTTATTTTATTTTATTTTTGTTGTTTCCCTTTTAATTTCGTTTTTTTATTTTTATTTTTTATTTTTTATTTTTATTTTTATTTTTATTTTTATTTTTATTTTTTTAAAAAAAAAGGATTTAAGAAAAGGTTACTTTTTTTCATAAAAATTTGCACTGCAATGCTGACATATATAAAATAAAATATATAAAAAAAAAAGAAGGGAAAAAAGGAAGTCAACTAGGTTCCCTCCTTCTGAAGCCATCCGTTACAGTGATCAAGCACAGAGAATGCTCAAAATGTGCTTACACAGTGGCAGCGTAAAAAGGTATTTGCTTTTCTTGCTGAAAATCCTTAAGCAGCAGCAGCCATACATGGAAGGGGAAAGATTTTTGAAAGAGCACCTGCCAACTGCAAAGTGGAGACATGAAGAAAAGAAAAAGACAAAGAAAATCCTACGCCAGAGGATATCCGAGAGTTCCCAGGAAGTGTTACAACAGGAAGGAGGGGCTTTGGCTTTGAAAAGGGGGATCAATCACATTGCAGGGGATCACTGGTCATCACCACGAGAGAGTAAGAGATCTGAGACTAGAGAGAAAGAAGGAGGACCGACGGTTGCGTGAACCTACCTGCTCAGTTAACTTTACTTTCCGGCGCCTGCAAGATCAATTTTGAGTACCAAAAGAGAAGTTCGGTCGAGGAAAGCAAAGGGGATTAGAACCGAAGAGGAAGGACATCTTGAAGCTGCGAAGGTAAGTTTTCGTACATATAAGCTCTTTAATCATGATATGCCTTCCTTATGCGTGCTGAGTGCTGAGTGCCAAGAGACGAATGATCGATGTTTTGCGTTTGTTTATCTTCCCCTGTTAATCCAAACTGCACCCAAAATGCAGTTTCAGTGCCTGCAAACTTCAGTCTATTTTGCTAACAATAGAAAATAGGCATATACTCCCCAACGTCAAAGCTTCAATACCCTTTAAACATCCAGAAAACATGTAATAAAAAAAGAAAACAGAAGCAGCAGAGACGTCTTCATACAAATTCTCATAAGAAAATAGAAAAAGGAAGTAGTTTTTCTTTCTTGTAAACCATGCGCATGTCTGCCACAGCTGCCTTCCGTCTCAGGATCATATCATACTTCACCTATAGTAAACCCAGTAAACAGACCAAATCACAGATCCCATGCCAATACACTCAAAGCTTGTCCTTTAGAGTAAGCCATTTTATCCTCTGTTATCTCCAACACATTCCAACAAGGGTGGCAAATTGACACTTCGGACTATATCATTAGTTCAACATCCTCAAGTTTATTGACTTTAACACCAAGTGTGAAAAATTTCTGTCATCCTTACACAGTAACACAACCTATCTGTTTAACCAACTCCCTCCATCACGCACATCACTGGAAACTTACCATTCCCCAACCTGTATCTTCATTTCCCTAGTCTCTCTCCCTCGCAAGCCACAGAGAGAACCGTGTTTATCACAGGGATCACCCCTTCAGATGCACTTGGAAAATTCGAGAGACCCATTGCAGAGAACCAGAATCAGACACTGGTTACAGCACAACATACATACACAAAACAAAACCCAAACACAGAAATAGAAAATAGACAAAGAAGAGAAGGAGACGTCGAGGTGGTGACCGGAGGCAACCCTGGCGACAACCGGTGATGTTGACGGGAGCCTTGGCAGGCGCGGCGTCTGAGCTCGCCCAAGGGGCGATTCACGAAGGAGAGTATCATCTCTCTTGTGCGCGAAGAAGAGAGGGGGAGCGAAGGCGACGCCCTGAGTCGCGTCTAGCGGTGGCTGGTTTGGCGGAGACAGCCGTACGCGCGCGAAGAAACGGAGAAGTAAGGGACCTCCCGCGCGCGAGGACGGAGAGGAAGGAGTTGGCGGCGGCCCCGGTGGCGCCTGGTCGCCGGTGACGCCTTGGGCTGAGCGGGGATCCGTCACGGTGGCCGGCCGTTTGAACGGAGGCTGGGCAGAGTGCGTGATGAGTGCCTCTAGGATTTCTCGTCCATGGGAGAAGCTTGAATCTCTGATGCATGTCTGAAATGAGTTGGGACGTAAGAACCCCTAGGGTTTTCCAAACCTGAGAAGTGAAATGGGCCCTAGGCCTGCTCCAGTTTAAAAATATTCACATGTATATAATTAAAAAAAACATTTCTTTCCTTCGCGCACCCCCGTTTCTCACTCGCGCACCCTCTACCCATTCCCTTGGTCTGGGCTCAGGCCCATTCTGTTACTAAAAGAGTAGAAAAAAAACTTCTTTCTCCCGCAGCCCCTGTTTCTCACTTCCACACCCCCTTTCAGCTTGGGTTTTGGCCCAATTCATTTCCATAAGAAAAAAATATAGTTTAGACACCCCAATTTCCTATTTAGGCACCCTTACTATTTGTTTTATTATTTATTTATTTATTTGCTTTTCTTTATTTATTTTATTTTGTTCCCTTATTTATCTTATTCTATTTGTTTTTTTTATTTTATTTTATTTTATTATTTTTTATTGTTGTAATTATTTTTATTGTTGTAATTATTTTTATTGTTTTTATTTTATTTTATTTATTTATTCTAAATATCTAAAATGCATATTTAATAATGCATAAAAAATAAAATATTTATATATATATATATATATATATATATATATATATATATATATATATATTTATATACAAAATTTACAAAAATATTTTAAAGGTTTAGGCACATGTGTGATCGCACGCATCGTCCTTGTGCTAAAACCTTTTCTCCTTCTCTTCTAAAAAATACAAATACAAAAATATTTTAAAGGTTTAGGCACATGTGTGATCGCACGCATCGTCCTTGTGTTAAAACCTTTTCTCCTTCTCTTCTAAAAAATACAAATACAAAAATATTTTAAAGGTTTAGGCACATGTGTGATCGCACGCATCGTCCTTGTGTTAAAACCTTTTCTTCTTCTCTTCTAAAAAAATAATACAAATACAAAAATATTTTAAAAGGTTTAGGCACATGTGTGATCGCACGCATCGTCCTTGTGCTAAAACCTTTTCTTCTCCTTTTCTCAAATAAAATTATAAAAATATGTTTTAAAGGTTAAGCGCATGTGTGATCGCTCGCATCGTCCTTGTGCTAAAAACCTTTTCACCTTCCTTTTTACAAAAAAAATGCCAAAGAATATAAAATCTTCAAAAACTAAAAACATCAACGCTTTCAAACAATCAAACAGTATTCGCCCAGAACTACGTTATCCTTGATTCTCCATCAAAAGTGGAGATACGTAGGAGCAAGGCTAGTCCTTGTCAGGTTCACTTCCCAAAAATCCAAAATCATTTTCAAAACAAATTTTCAAACAATTTCTAAACAAATTTCTCAAACAGATTCAAAAGAACTACGTAACCCTGATTTCTCATTCTGAATGAGAATACGTGGGAGCAAGGTCAATCCTTGTCGGGCCCAAAAAACTAAAAAATATATTTTGTTTCTTTAGAGTTTTTATTTTAGGGGATAGTTAAACATTTTGAAAACCACATCATATTCGCATATTTAGTTAAAGGTACTGCCTTAGGGCAGGCGTTGTAGGGTGCTAATACCTTCCCTACACGTAACCGACTCCCGAAACCAGAATCTGGTTCTTGTAGACCATGCCTTATCCTTTTTATGGTTTTTCCGTAGTTTTCCAAAATAAACTATGGTGGCGACTCCAAATCTCTTTTCAAAAACCCGTTCCTTTTTTTTGGATGGTCGTCCCGTCGCGATTCCGGTTGCGACAGATGGCGACTTCACTGGGGACGTTAGAGAGTCAAGCCATTTAATTAGATGCGCGAATTCAGTGTGGTTTTGCTTTATGTTTTTCTTCCTTTCTTTTTATCTATGTTTGATATTTGAAGTAATTGCATATGATTTGTTTTGATTTTTCTATATTGAACCCTAGGTAGAGAACATGTCTATATCTGCCTGGGATTTTTTCTGGTTGTTTTGCAGGTGAGGGTTTGGGTATACATTACGCTCTCCCTTCACACACACACACTTTATGCATATCATGAGTGGGGCCCTATACCCGGGTCTGAGTGTAACTTAGAAATAGAGGGGTTGTGTAGCGGTGCCATTTGGGACATACTTCCTGTTTGGCTATCGTGAGAACCCCAGCTAGAGTTTGTTCTCTTCACTTGTGTCTCCGCATCTAGTTGATTACTCGACTGTTGTGGAGATACTCTGAAGGGGGCCATAGCTCTAGTGACCATCGACCTTTAGGTTCAGGGAGCCATCCTTGTGAGGTTGCATATACTTGACCTTCAATCTGAAGCGTTGAACCTTTATTAGGGCACAAAGGGAAAAATGTGTATTCCTCTAACCCTCACCCTGTTTGTTCTTTTTTGAAAATAATGACATTGCATTTTCATGCTACGCATGCATTTGTGTTGTTGGTCATGTTTTGCTTCATTATGTTATCATGCATCATGTTCATACATCATTTGGTGACATGTTGGTTTTAGGGGAAATCACAGGTGTTCACTTGACCTCCTACAAGATGGAAGTCGATACAAGATCTGGTGCTACCCAACAGACCGATTCTGTCATTTTAAGAAAGAAACCTCGCCTGAGGATTCATGGGGGGAATTTGACAGGGCTGATAAGCTTAGGCAAACGACTAAAGACTATAAAAAGAGAAACTTTCAAGAATAAGTATGGAAACCTGTTGGGCCTAATGGAAGTGGAGGTACAGTTGCCTGCTATCACAGCCCTAGCGCAGTATTATGACTCCCCGCTAAGATGTTTCACCTTTCAAGACTTCCAACTAGCACCGACTATAGAAGAGTTTGAGCATATCCTTGGTTTACCGCTGGAGGGTACCATGCCGTATCAGCATTTGGAGCATCATACATCTATCTCCACTATTGCTGCCATAATGAAATTACAGCCCAAGGAGCTCGAAGATAGGCTGGTAATGAGACATCAAGTGCGTGGGCTGACACAGGGGTATCTGGAACAGTACCTGCAGCATCTAGCTGATAAGGAAGAGTGGGAGACTTTTATGGATGTGCTAGCTCTCACCGTGTACGGCATTGTTTTATTCCCCAAAATAGAAGACTTTGTGGATTATACCGCAATAGATGTCTTCGTGGCGAGAAAGACGAGATCGGAGAATCCTGTGACGGCAGTCCTTGCTGATGTTTATGGCACCATGAGTTTCTGTCACGAAAGGAAGGGGAAGAAAATCCTTTGTTGTGTGCCGGCACTGTATGCTTGGATGACTGCACGCGTGTTTAAAGGCGTAGTCAATGTCAAGTGCCCTTCGGAAGATCTGTCACGTCAGGGGCTTACGGACAGAGGAGGAAATGAGTGGGCCCATTTCTTTGCTAGCTTGAATGGAGGAAAAATAAATTGGCGTCTTCCTTGGCTTGGGATTAAACAGCCTATCCAACATTGTGGCCGCTTTCCCAATGTACCTCTTATAGGGGCCCGATATTGCATCAATTACAACCCTCTTTTGGTTCAAAGACAATTCGGGCATCCCATGAAAGGGGGACCTTCGCCGGACTATCTCACGGCATTTTTCATCTACTATGAGGATGGGCATTGCACTGAAATGTTGAGGAAAGTTAGAAGCGCTTGGGAAAGTATTGTGCGAGCTGAAAAAGATCTAAGGGTAGGGGTGGCAGACGACAAGGTTAATTATCAATCATGGATCCTAAAAAGGGTAAAGGAAATCAAACTACCTTTCAAGCCGATCAGTGATCAGCCAGCTAATGAAGGGCGATCCCAAGACCTAGAGAGCGAAGAGGTGAAGCAGTTGAAGGTGGAGATGAAAAAACTGAGAGAGAGGAATGCTAGGTTGGAAAAAGAATTACAAATCGCGCGCAATGATTTTGTTGATGCGAGGAATGCTAAAGAGGAAGGATCACAGGCCTATGAAGAAATTGTTAGAAGCCAGAAGGCCGAAAGAGATTATACATTCCGAGTGAAGCAAGACCTTGCAGCCGCAAACAAAGAGCTAGCTATGAGAGTGAAGGAGAAGAACGTGGCGTTGGAAGAGGGAAAACAATGGAAACACCTCTACGAAGAGGCCAAAAGAGATAAGCGGGAAGCCTTGAAAAGACTAAGGGAAGCGCAGATTCAGGTGGAAAAAACGGGGCATCAGATGAAAGAAATGGCCACGTCGTTTGAGGCGGATATGAACCAAGAGCGTTGGAAGCTAGCAGAAGCAGAAAAAGGGCATCGAGCCATGATAAAACAAATGGAGGATTATATCGAGGCGCAAGAGGAGCGATGGAGGTCGATGGAGTTTGAAGAGAGACATCAGGCCTTGATGAAGCGAATGGAAGATCACATCGCGGAGCAAGAAGTGGCTGTGAGACATTGGAAGGAAAGTTTCTCCCAATTGGCAGCTTTGGCAAATGAAGCAATTGAAAACATCCCCAAGATGGTGTTGGACGCCGAAGCAAGTACTCACTTTTATAGCCCGCCAGAAGAGATAAAACATTTTATTAATCATTGTAAATGGTTGGTGGGCGAGATGAAATCCTTTATCGCTCGATCTCGAGAATGATGTATTTTGAAATCCTTGTATTTTGTTTCTGTAGGCGATGTATTGAACTGAGTACTTTTAATGAAAGATATGGAATGTTTGTTTGGTACCAACTTGTGTTGATTTCCATCGGTAATGTTGTCGCGACCCAGTGATTTCCACCTATTACCAACATGCATCATGTTTTCTTTATTTCGTTCTCATCTAATTTAAAATTAATCAAAATAATAAAACAGTACAAGTGAGGAAAACAACGGCCAATTTTCCACGACATCCCTACAGGACTCGAGCCAATTCAAGAATCATGGAAAGCTGGGAGGAGTCTCAGGAATCCATCAAGGCCGATATCGGCCAGCTGAAAGACCAGATCGGCCAAATCCTTGCTGCTCTAGAATCGCTGAAGATTGCGGGAGAGTCATCGTCAGCGCGGATCGAGGGGAACGCCCCCCCTTATCCCCCAATGTTTAATGCCTTGAGCCCATCGATTCCGTTCCCGATGTATGGCTTGCCCCCGGGGTATACGCCCCCCATGGGAGATTAGTCGGAAGCGGAGCATACGTCTTTCTCTTTTCCCACAACCACTAATGTGCCGCCCATCGGTACTCAGGGTCCTGTCTCAGTTTCGGCACCCATGACAGGTGTAGCTATGAATGAGACGACCGCAGTTGAAGGAACGCGGGTGACCGTAGTCGCTAAGGAGGACTCTTCAGCCGGGGCTGCGCCACGCACCACAGTGATTGGGGGGATCGATAGTTTCATCGGAGCTAAGAATAAGCTGGAAATTCTGGAAGAAAGGCTGAGAGCCATAGAAGGAGTCGAAAGCTATGGATTCGGTGACGTCGCGAGATTAAGCTTGGTCCCCGGGATAAAAATACCACACAAATTTAAGGCGCCGGAGTTTGAGAAGTACAAGGGTAATACATGCCCTAAAAGCCATTTGACGATGTACTGTAGAAAGATGGCCGCGTACGCCTATGATGACAAATTGCTTATCCATTTCTTCCAAGATAGTTTGGCTGGGGTAGCATTGAACTGGTATACCCACTTAGAGCCGTCTCGCATACGTTGTTGGGTGGACCTAGCTGACGCCTTCGTGAAGCAGTATAAGTACAATATGCATGTCGCACCCGACAGGTTGCAACTGCAAAACATGGCAAAGAAAGATAATGAAACTTTTAAGGAATATGCTCAACGATGGAGAGAGCTAGCGGCGCAGGTTGAGCCGCCTCTGTACGACAAAGAAATGGTGGCAATGTTTGTGAACACGCTCCAACCACCGTTTTATGAACACATGGTCGGGAACGTGTCCTCCAATTTCGCCGATATCGTCATAATAGGCGAAAGAATAGAGATTGGGTTGAAGAATGGGAAGATTGCCGGTGGCCCGTCTGCGGTAGCAAACTCTAAAAAGCCCAGCTTCAATCCAGGAAAGAAGAAAGAAGGAGATGTGCATGCGACATCGGCAATGCCTGCATGGAGAGGTCAAGCTCCTATTCACAATTATAGACCACACCTGGGCCAACCTCCATATGCAGCCAATGCAGCTTTTGCTCATCCAATTAGACCTCAACAACAACAAGGATTTTATCAAGCGCAACCAACTACAAACAACGCCTGGAGGACTGGGACAGGCGCGAATCCAAATCCAAATGCGGGTCAAGGCACTTACCCGAGAAAAACCCAAGAAAGAAACTTTGTTCACTTCACCCCCATCCCTACGACTTACACTGAATTGTTACCCCACCTCGTCAAAAAGGGTCTGGTTGCTATATGTCCAATGATGCCTATGCAACCTCCGTACCCTAGGGGTTATGATGCCGATGCCAAGTGTAGTTATCATGGGGGAGGAGTGGGTCACTCAACTGAGAGATGTATGGCCTTCAAACATAAAGTACAGGCCCTAATCGATGCTGGGTGGCTGAAGTTTCAAGAAGATAAACCTAGCATTGATGATAATCCGTTATCCGGACATGGGAGTGCCTCCACAAATGCCATTGAGGTTAAGAAGCATGAACTGATAAGGGATGCAAGTAAAATCCGAAGTTCCAGAAGGTTTATTTTCAAGGAATTATTGAAGTTGGGATTTTTAAACGGTGATTATGATTTGGGAAGAGCATGTGAACTCCATCCATGCGCTGAGCACTCTATCGATGAATGTGTTGAATTCGAAGAGTTTCTGCAAGATCTGCTTGATAGGAATTTGATGCAAGTGTGCTACGAGGATAAGGATGAAGAGGTGTTTGCACAAACCGGTGTGGAGTCTGATGTAACCCTGCCAGAGCCGTTGGTAATTCGTTTCACTCGGACCACCCCTGCACCAGTTATTCAAGGAAGATCGTCCGTCGTCATCCATACACCAGTTCCTTTTCCTTACAAGAGCGAGAAAGCTGTTCCTTGGAGGTATGGAACACACGCGGTCGATGAAGGACAATGTGTTGAAAGTCAATTCCTCGGCCAAGATCCAGTTATTGAAAATATATCAGGCATCGGCAGAATGACAAGGAGTGGTCGAATCTTCACGCCACCAAACCTGATGAGAGAAGGAACTAGCAATAATGAAGCACCGGTGGCCGCGAAAGCTAAGGAGCTCTTAAAGGGGAAACGGGTGCAGGCAGAAGAGACCCCCGACAAGGAGAACGAGAAAGAAATATCCGACGAAGAGGCTTGTGAGTTTTTGAAATTCATACAACAAAGTGAATATAAAGTGGTGGAACAATTGAATCGTATGCCAGCCCGGATCTCTCTGTTAGAATTGCTCATGCACTCAACCTCCCATAGAAAACTGCTGATGAAGATACTGAGCGAGGCCCATGTAGAACAAGGTATTTCCCTGAACAAATTCGAGGGCATTGTTAGCAACATCACTGCTAATAATTACCTCACCTTCACCGATGAGGAAATGCCTGCTGAGGGGAGAGGGCATAACAAGGCTCTCCATGTCTCCGTGAAATGCTTGGACCACGTCGTAGCACGCGTGTTGGTGGACAACGGATCCTCCCTGAATGTCATGCCCAAAACGACATTAGAGAGGCTACCTTGTGACGGAATGCATATGAAGCCAAGTTCTATGATTGTGAGAGCGTTTGACGGTAGCAAGAGGGAAGTCATGGGCGAAATAGAGTTGCCGGTCCAGGTTGGCCCATGTGTCTTTCAAATAACCTTCCAGGTCATGGATATCCTCCCAGCCTATAGTTGTCTATTGGGTCGCCCATGGATCCATTCTGCGGGAGTTGTACCTTTCACACTGCACCAGAAACTGAAATATGTCATGGGAGATAAGCTGGTGATAGTCTCTGGAGAGGAGGATCTCCTGGTGAGTGGGCCATCCTCCGCCCGCTATATAGAAGCAGCCGAGGAAGCTCTCGAGATAGCTTTTCAATCATTGGAGATCGTGGGAAACACCTATGTGGAACCATTTCCAGTAAACCCATATCTGTCATGCGCCTCTATCATGGCGGCCAAGGTTATGCTGAAAGAAGGCTATAAGTACGGGAACGGTTTAGGCAAGTACGGCCAGGGTCGGACATTCCCATTGGAGGTGGTCGAGAACAAAAACAGGTATGGCCTAGGGTACAAGCCCAGCAAGGAGGATAAGAAGAGGCTGATTGAGGAAAAGAGGGAGCGCAGTCTGGCTCGGATGGAGAGACGAGAATCAAGGACGAGGAAGATTCACATTTGTGATATCAAGGAGAGTTTTCGCAGTGCTGGATGGGTGAACACTAGCCATATAGCGGTCGTGGAAGAGGAAGTTGGATCTGAAAGCTCAAACTTCGTGTGGGCTTGCTCCCCAGATGCGCGGCTCAGCAATTGGAAGATTGTGGACTTACCCGTGATGTTTAATTCGAATGAAATGTAATATATTAATTGATCCTATTGCTTTACCCGGAGCTTTAGGATTCATGACTTACGGGTTGACGCTTTTATTTTGCTTTCAGTGTGATATTTGAATCGTGTTTGTTCTTGTTTCTATCATCATTTAGCCCTCTCCATCGTTTTTTTGTTTATTTATTCTTTTTTCGAAAACTTAAATAATGCAGATATGACAATGAATGTTTTGAAAATAACAATGTCGATATCCCTAATCTGGAGCACCCTGTCGATGATACGGAAGATGATTACGAAGATGGTTCGGAACCCTCTCCGGAACTAATGAGATTAGTGGAGCAAGAGTCTAAGGAAATAAAACCCTATCAGGAAGATGTCGAAATACTCAACTTGGGTGAGGAGGACGAGATAAAAGAAGTAAAGATCGGCACCACCATGAGAGAAGAAGTGAGAGAAAGGTTGCGAGTCCTATTGAAGGAATTTAAGGACGTGTTTGCTTGGTCGTACAATGATATGCCCGGTTTGGATACCGATATCGTGCAGCATAAACTCCCTCTTAAGCCGGAATGCCTCCCGATCAAACAGAAACTAAGAAGAATGAAGCCGGAGATGTCTTTGAAAATCAAGGAAGATGTGCAGAAACAATTTGACGCAGGTTTCTTGGCTGTGGCGAAATACCCGCAATGGGTGGCGAATGTCGTACCAGTACCCAAGAAAGATGGTAAAGTTCGGATGTGTGTTGACTACCGTGATTTGAATCGTGCAAGTCCAAAAGACAATTTCCCACTACCGCACATCGATACTCTAGTCGATAATACAACCAAGTTTTCACTATTTTCATTCATGGATGGTTTCTCAGGATATAATCAGATCAAGATGGCGCCAGAAGACATGGAAAAGACAACCTTTATCACGTTGTGGGGAACCTTTTACTATAAGGTGATGTCCTTTGGGCTCAAGAATGCCGGGGCAACATATCAGAGGGCGATGGTTGCACTTTTTCATGACATGATGCACAAGGAAATCGAAGTTTATGTGGATGACATGATTGCAAAGTCCGAATCGGAAGAAGAACACATTCTCAACTTGAAGAAATTATTTGAGAGATTGAGAAAGTATAAACTCAGGTTAAACCCAGCCAAATGCACGTTTGGAGTGAAATCTGGGAAATTGTTGGGTTTTGTGGTTAGCCAAAAGGGGATAGAAGTGGATCCTGACAAGGCACGGGCGATAATAGAAATGCCTGCGCCTAGAACAGAAAAGGAGGTTCGAGGTTTTCTGGGTAGATTGAACTACATTGCTAGATTCATCGCCCAATTAACCGCTACGTGTGAACCAATGTTCAAGTTGTTACGAAAGAATCAGGCTGTAGTTTGGAATGAGGATTGTCAAGCCGCTTTTGAAAAAGTCAAACGATACCTGCAAGACCCTCCCGTATTACGTCCACCTGAACCAGGAAGACCGCTCATTTTGTATTTAACTGTGTTGGATAAGTCAATGGGTTGTGTGTTGGGTCAGCACGATGAAGCTGGGAAGAGAGAACACGCTATATACTACTTGAGCAAGAAATTCACAGACTGCGAACAAAGATATTCGTCGTTAGAACGAACTTGTTGTGCATTGGCGTGGGCTGCTCATCGCTTAAGGCAATACATGCTGAGTCACTCAACCTGGTTGATATCCAAGGTGGACCCTATCAAGTTCATTTTTGAAAAGCCTGCTCTTACTGGAAGGATAGCTCGGTGGCAAATGCTATTGTCAGAATATGACATCGTGTATGTTACTCAGAAATCCGTCAAGGGGAGTGCGTTAGCAGAATACCTGGCTCATCAACCCATCAGCGATTATCAGCCCATGCAGCCCGAATTTCCCGATGAAGATATCATGGCTCTATTCGAAGAAGGCAGAAAAAACCGAGACGAAGAAACGTGGACATTATTATTCGATGGAGCCTCGAACGTGATGGGGCATGGCATAGGGGCAGTTCTCATCTCTCCAGAGCATCAGTACATACCTATGACAGCAAGGTTATGTTTTAATTGCACAAATAACATTGCAGAATACGAGGCCTGCGCTATGGGTATTCGGGCGGCAATAGAGTCCAAAGTAAAAATTCTGGATGTGTATGGAGATTCAGCTTTAGTCATCCACCAGTTGAAGGGAGAGTGGGAAACTAGAGATGCGAAATTAATTCCTTACCAAGCTTACATCAGAGGATTAATGGAGTATTTCGATGCCATCACATTTAACCACATACCGCGAGAAGATAATCAATTAGCAGACGCATTGGCTACTTTGTCATCAATGTTTGAAGTTGACCAAGATGCAGATTTACCAATGATTGAAATGAAGAGCCATGCAGAGCCAGCATATTGTCACTTCATCGAGGAGGAGGTGGATGGTAAACCTTGGTATTTTGATATCAAGCACTATCTTAAGACCCGAGAATATCCTGAGAAGGCATCTGAAAACGATAAAAGATCGTTAAGGAGGTTGGCTGGCAGCTTTATTTTAAATGGGGATATCTTATACAAGAGAAATCATGACATGGTTCTCCTCAGATGTGTGGATGCAAAGGAAGCCGAATTGATATTGAAAGAAGTGCACGAAGGTACATTTGGTACACACATGAATGGGCACTCAATGGCCAGGAAGATCTTGAGAGCTGGTTACTTCTGGTTGACCATGGAAAATGATTGTTGTACACACGTGAGGAAGTGCGAGAAATGTCAAATGTATGCAGACAATATCAATGTGCCGCCCACGACCTTGAACGTGTTGTCTGCACCGTGGCCATTTTCGATGTGGGGGATAGATGTTATTGGAGCTATAGAGCCAAAAGCGTCAAATGGACACCGTTTCATACTAGTCGCGATCGATTACTTCACCAAGTGGGTTGAGGCTGCCTCTTATGCCAACGTGACTAGAAAGGTGGTGACCAAATTCATAAAAAAGGAGTTGATCTGCAGATACGGGTTACCTAACAAGATTATCACTGATAATGCCACCAACCTGAACAACCAGATGATGGCGGAGTTATGTGAGGAGTTCAAAATTCATCATCTTAATTCTTCTCCTTACCGTCCAAAGATGAATGGGGCAGTAGAGGCTGCTAATAAGAATATCAAGAAGATCGTACAAAAGATGGTGGTCACCTATAAAGATTGGCACGAAATGCTTCCTTTTGCTTTACATGGATATCGTACATCAGTACGAACGTCAACTGGGGCAACACCTTTCTCGCTTGTGTATGGGATGGAAGCGGTACTTCCATTTGAGGTGGAAATCCCATCTCTACGAGTTTTAATGGAAACCCAATTGGAGGAAGCTGAGTGGGTTCGAACTCAGTTTGACCAGCTCAATCTCATCGAAGAAAAGAGACTGACAGCGGTGTGCCACGGACAATTGTACCAAAGAAGAATGAAAAAGGCTTTCGACAAAAAGGTGCGCCCAAGGGAGTTCCACGAAGGCGAACTGGTGTTAAAGAAGATTTTGCCTATACAAAAGGATCACAGAGGCAAGTGGACCCCAAATTATGAAGGACCATTTGTAGTAAAAAGGGCATTCTCTGGAGGGGCACTAATCCTCACAAGGATGGATGGAGAGGAGTTACCTTTACCGGTTAATTCTGATGCGGTAAAAAAGTATTACGCATGATGATTCCGCGATAGGGGATGCCACTAAGGGATATTAGCACTGTTTTTGAATTATGTTGTATACTGTGTTACTTCATTCAATAAATACCATACAGTTTTATCCATTATTCAACTTTTACGCTTTTTCTTTCGACACGATTCGTGTCACACTGGGTTTTAAAGTAAGGTAAGGAAAAGAAAAGTGATAATAATTAAAGCATCACGGGTATATCCACCGAGCACAAACTCGTTCCTGAAGGATGTCGTGAAGAAAAAATAAATAATAAAAAAGAAGAAAACGGCGAGAAGAAAAAGCACATGTTGAATTCGTTGTCAATAAAGTCGTCAAGGGTGTAGTACTTTCAAAAGCCAAAAACAAACAAAGTTTTGAAAATACTTGTGCAGAGTCTTTTCTTGATTGGTTTTTTTAGGATAACTTGTGTTCTTTTCTTACGAAAGCATCTGCATTCATATTGCTTGAACCCCTAACCCTCTCGTTTCCAGAAGAAAAAACAAAGGGGTGTTGTCATGTCGGGGCGGTTCTCATCATAGTACATCTGTTTGATGATACATTGATCGGGGAGCGTAAAATAAGAGTGACTGTCAGATTGAAAACCTGTAAGGGCATTCTAAGCAAAACAAGACAAAAGCAAGAAAAGAAAAAACAGAAGGAAATGAAGTCGGTGTGTCAACCGCTACTGAATTTTGTTTCAGGGTTAAGGTCGTGGGAAATAAGGCGAGTAAGCTTCAGAATGACGTGTGGCCATTTTTCTTCACCCAAATGATAAAAGAAATTTATCCAATTGCACCCCCTTTGAGCCGTAAGTTATAACTGTATTTCTTCATCACCCTATACAAGAATCATTGGCATATCGATGTCAGTCCGAAAGGTACATCAAGAGCATCCAAAGTCAATGAGGAAATTTCTAAAAAAAAAAAAAAAAAGTAAGGATAAAAAATAAGGATAAAAAGGGCCACAATAGGGGAAACGACACAAATCACCAAGTGGGGAAAGAAAGTAAGGATAAAAAATAATGATAAAAGGATGTCCGGAGTTTCAAACTCCCAGAAGCTTGTCAACTTGACACCTTGTGGATGATTCTTGTTAAAATAATTGAACCTTTAAGCGTTTATTTGAGTCTTCACTATCCATTTCTTTCATAACCCTTTGCCTTTTAGCCACGGTACAAGCCAATAAAAGTCCACACTGACTAAAGAATATTTGTCCTGATCTTTCTCGCGAACTTAATTCTGGAAGGAAATGATGTGGTGAGTGACACAATCGCCCAAAAAAAAAAAAAAAAAAAAATCAAAGATGAAAAATGGAAAATATGCTGTAAAGTCTCCCAATCAATCATTTCGTCAGGAAAGATATCGTCGGATTGGGGCAATCCTCCGTACCCAAACCTTTCCACTTTTCCAAATCGCACCTACTATGTGCAACAAAAGTTGGGGAAATCTTTTGAGCCTCGCACACTTAAATATTAAACAACACCTCCCTAAATGAAGTGAACTCAGATGTTAATGTTGCTCACGGATAATCATTCAGCCATCTACTTGTCATGTCCATGTCCCACACTATCTCGGGTTCAAGCTAGTTTGGATTGCAAAAAGCAGTAAAGGGAATTTGAACTCAGGGTTACACTATTTTCCTCTTCATTAAAAGACTCATTGCCTCTGGACCTTATTTTCAATGAATGCGTTTTGAATGTGCATCAAGCTCGACGACGATGTTGATAACGGATTCCAGACATGGAATTTTCAAAAAAAAATGGCAAGAAAAAAAAAAAGAAAAAGCGAGAACAAATGAAAAGAACGAAATAAATGTCTCTGTGTTTGTGCATTCATGCATCCTCATGACATTACATCACGCATCTCAAAGGAAGCAGGGGATTGTTCGAAAACCCTTATGTTTGCTCGGTTTCCACTAACTCTTCAAAGGTGCTGAATCCAGGTTTTAACGGCCCTCTGCTTGGCAATGGTCGAATTTAAGTTTTCTTCTGTGATATTGGCCCTCTGCAAGGCAATGGTCAATTCCAGATTTTAGTTTTCCTAACGGCCCTCTGCTTGGCAATGGTCGAATTTAAGTTTTCTTCTGTGATATTGGCCCTCTGCAAGGCAATGGTCAATTCCAGATTTTAGTTTTCCTAACGGCCCTCTGCTTGGCAATGGTCGAATTTAAGTTTTCTTCTGTGATATTGGCCCTCTGCAAGGCAATGGTCAAATCCAGGTTGTTGTTCTGCGATATTGGCCCTCTGCAAGGCAATGGTCAATTCCAGATTTTAGTTTTCCTAACGGCCCTCTGCTTGGCAATGGTCAAATTTAAGTTTTCTTCTGTGATATTGGCCCTCTGCAAGGTAATGGTCAAATCCAGGTTGTTGTTCTGCGATATTGGCCCTCTGCAAGGCAATGGTCAAGTCCAGATTTTTAGTTTTCCTAACGGCCCTCTGCTTGGCAATGGTCGGATTTAAGTTTTCTTCTGTGATATTGGCCCTCTGCAAGGCAATGGTCAAATCCAGGTTTTCTTCTGCGATATTGGCCCTCTGCAAGGCAATGGTCAAGTCTAGATTTTAGTTTTCCAAACGGCCCTCTGCTTGGCAATGGTCAGATCCAAGTTTTTGTTTGGTGAATCGCCTCTCTTTGGGCATTGGCCAAGTTTTTTTTGCCGCGTTGTAATCTCCTTTCTGAATTCGGTCATTATATGCTTGATTTGGTTGTTATTCCCCCTTTTCTTCTCTTTGAAACCCAGACGAAATTAGTATTTCTATCTTTACTTATCTTTTACTCTAATAATATAAAAACTTTGTTTGTCATATTATCCAGTAAAATCTAGGTTTAATAGCCAATTTAGTCCCCACTTTGGTTGAAAAATCTCAATTTAGTCCCTCGTTATAAAAGTGTTTTACATTAGTCCTAACTTTTAAAATAGTGGGTCAGATTCGTCCCTTTCGTTAAATATAAGTTAACGAAATTAATCGATGATGATGTGACACAGCTTAAAGCTGATGTGTTAGATTGGTCCCTCGTTAGCTTTAAGTTGTGTCACATCATCATCCATTAATTTTGTTAACTTATATTTAACAGAAAGGACCAATCTGACCCACTATTTTAAAAGTTAGGACTAATTCAAAACACTTTTATAACGAGGGACTAAATTGAGATTTTTCAACCAAAGTGAGGACTAAATTGGCTATTAAACCTAAAATCTAAGTAAAGAGGGGCAGCTGTTAATACCCAATTTCGTCCGGGTAGTTAAAAAATATATATAGAGTTAAGAAGGGGTAATAAAACAAAGTAAACGGGCAAAGATAAATTTAATACGAAGTCTCAAAAATGATTTGTGTTCCGTTTTCCGTTTTCTTTATTTTTGTTCTTTTATTTTCTACTTTGTTTCGTTTTTATTTATTTCCTCTCCTGTTTATATTTTATTTTGCTTCATTTTATTTTTATTTTTACTTCATTTGGTTTTATTTTATTTTGTTTTTTTCTTTTTTCTTTTTTTTATGTTATTCCATTTTGCTTTATTTCATTTTATTTTATTTTATTTTTTATGTTTTTGAGGGTTTATTTTTATGTATTTTACTCTTTATTTTTTTATGTTTATTTTTTTTATTTTATTTTATTTTTGTTGTTTCCCTTTTAATTTCGTTTTTTTATTTTTTATTTTTATTTTTATTTTTATTTTTATTTTTATTTTTTTAAAAAAAAAGGATTTAAGAAAAGGTTACTTTTTTTCATAAAAATTTGCACTGCAATGCTGACATATATAAAATAAAATATATAAAAAAAAAAAGAAGGGAAAAAAGGAAGTCAACTAGGTTCCCTCCTTCTGAAGCCATCTGTTACAGTGATCAAGCACAGAGAATGCTCAAAATGTGCTTACACAGTGGCAGCGTAAAAAGGTATTTGCTTTTCTTGCTGAAAATCCTTAAGCAGCAGCAGCCATACATGGAAGGGGAAAGATTTTTGAAAGAGCACCTGCCAACTGCAAAGTGGAGACATGAAGAAAAGAAAAAGACAAAGAAAATCCTACGCCAGAGGATATCCGAGAGTTCCCAGGAAGCGTTACAACAGGAAGGAGGGGCTTTGGCTTTGAAAAGGGGGATCAATCACATTGCAGGGGATCACTGGTCATCACCACGAGAGAGTAAGAGATCTGAGACTAGAGAGAAAGAAGGAGGACCGACGGTTGCGTGAACCTAACTGCTCAGTTAACTTTACTTTCCGGCGCCTGCAAGATCAATTTTGAGTACCAAAAGAGAAGTTCGGTCGAGGAAAGCAAAGGGGATTAGAACCGAAGAGGAAGGACATCTTGAAGCTGCGAAGGTAAGTTTTCGTACATATAAGCTCTTTAATCATGATATGCCTTCCTTATGCGTGCTGAGTGCTGAGTGCCAAGAGACGAATGATCGATGTTTTGCGTTTGTTTATCTTCCCCTGTTAATCCAAACTGCACCCAAAATGCAGTTTCAGTGCCTGCAAACTTCAGTCTATTTTGCTAACAATAGAAAATAGGCATATACTCCCCAACGTCAAAGCTTCAATACCCTTTAAACATCCAGAAAACATGTAATAAAAAAAGAAAACAGAAGCAGCAGAGACGTCTTCATACAAATTCTCATAAGAAAATAGAAAAAGGAAGTAGTTTTTCTTTCTTGTAAACCATGCGCATGTCTGCCACAGCTGCCTTCCGTCTCAGGATCATATCATACTTCACCTATAGTAAACCCAGTAAACAGACCAAATCACAGATCCCATGCCAATACACTCAAAGCTTGTCCTTTAGAGTAAGCCATTTTATCCTCTGTTATCTCCAACACATTCCAACAAGGGTGGCAAATTGACACTTCGGACTATATCATTAGTTCAACATCCTCAAGTTTATTGACTTTAACACCAAGTGTGAAAAATTTCTGTCATCCTTACACAGTAACACAACCTATCTGTTTAACCAACTCCCTCCATCACGCACATCACTGGAAACTTACCATTCCCCAACCTGTATCTTCATTTCCCTAGTCTCTCTCCCTCGCAAGCCACAGAGAGAACCGTGTTTATCACAGGGATCACCCCTTCAGATGCACTTGGAAAATTCGAGAGACCCATTGCAGAGAACCAGAATCAGACACTGGTTACAGCACAACATACATACACAAAACAAAACCCAAACACAGAAATAGAAAATAGACAAAGAAGAGAAGGAGACGTCGAGGTGGTGACCGGAGGCAACCCTGGCGACAACCGGTGATGTTGACGGGAGCCTTGGCAGGCGCGGCGTCTGAGCTCGCCCAAGGGGCGATTCACGAAGGAGAGTATCATCTCTCTTGTGCGCGAAGAAGAGAGGGGGAGCGAAGGCGACGCCCTGAGTCGCGTCTAGCGGTGGCTGGTTTGGCGGAGACAGCCGTACGCGCGCGAAGAAACGGAGAAGTAAGGGACCTCCCGCGCGCGAGGACGGAGAGGAAGGAGTTGGCGGCGGCCCCGGTGGCGCCTGGTCGCCGGTGACGCCTTGGGCTGAGCGGGGATCCGTCACGGTGGCCGGCCGTTTGAACGGAGGCTGGGCAGAGTGCGTGATGAGTGCCTCTAGGATTTCTCGTCCATGGGAGAAGCTTGAATCTCTGATGCATGTCTGAAATGAGTTGGGACGTAAGAACCCCTAGGGTTTTCCAAACCTGAGAAGTGAAATGGGCCCTAGGCCTGCTCCAGTTTAAAAATATTCACATGTATATAATTAAAAAAAACATTTCTTTCCTTCGCGCACCCCCGTTTCTCACTCGCGCACCCTCTACCCATTCCCTTGGTCTGGGCTCAGGCCCATTCTGTTACTAAAAGAGTAGAAAAAAAACTTCTTTCTCCCGCAGCCCCTGTTTCTCACTTCCACACCCCCTTTCAGCTTGGGTTTTGGCCCAATTCATTTCCATAAGAAAAAAATATAGTTTAGACACCCCAATTTCCTATTTAGGCACCCTTACTATTTGTTTTATTATTTATTTATTTATTTGCTTTTCTTTATTTATTTTATTTTGTTCCCTTATTTATCTTATTCTATTTGTTTTTTTTATTTTATTTTATTTTATTATTTTTTATTGTTGTAATTATTTTTATTGTTTTTATTTTATTTTATTTATTTATTCTAAATATCTAAAATGCATATTTAATAATGCATAAAAAATAAAATATTTATATATATATATATATATATATTTATATACAAAATTTACAAAAATATTTTAAAGGTTTAGGCACATGTGTGATCGCACGCATCGTCCTTGTGCTAAAACCTTTTCTCCTTCTCTTCTAAAAAATACAAATACAAAAATATTTTAAAGGTTTAGGCACATGTGTGATCGCACGCATCGTCCTTGTGTTAAAACCTTTTCTCCTTCTCTTCTAAAAAATACAAATACAAAAATATTTTAAAGGTTTAGGCACATGTGTGATCGCACGCATCGTCCTTGTGTTAAAACCTTTTCTTCTTCTCTTCTAAAAAAATAATACAAATACAAAAATATTTTAAAAGGTTTAGGCACATGTGTGATCGCACGCATCGTCCTTGTGCTAAAACCTTTTCTTCTCCTTTTCTCAAATAAAATTATAAAAATGTGTTTTAAAGGTTAAGCGCATGTGTGATCGCTCGCATCGTCCTTGTGCTAAAAACCTTTTCACCTTCCTTTTTACAAAAAAGATGCCAAAGAATATAAAATCTTCAAAAACTAAAAACATCAACGCTTTCAAACAATCAAACAGTATTCGCCCAGAACTACGTTATCCTTGATTCTCCATCAAAAGTGGAGATACGTAGGAGCAAGGCTAGTCCTTGTCAGGTTCACTTCCCAAAAATCCAAAATCATTTTCAAAACAAATTTTCAAACAATTTCTAAACAAATTTCTCAAACAGATTCAAAAGAACTACGTAACCCTGATTTCTCATTCTGAATGAGAATACGTGGGAGCAAGGTCAATCCTTGTCGGGCCCAAAAAACTAAAAAATATATTTTGTTTCTTTAGAGTTTTTATTTTAGGGGATAGTTAAACATTTTGAAAACCACATCATATTCGCATATTTAGTTAAAGGTACTGCCTTAGGACAGGCGTTGTAGGGTGCTAATACCTTCCCTACACGTAACCGACTCCCGAAACCAGAATCTGGTTCTTGTAGACCATGCCTTATCCTTTTTATGGTTTTTCCGTAGTTTTCCAAAATAAACTATGGTGGCGACTCCAAATCTCTTTTCAAAAACCCGTTCCTTTTTTTTGGATGGTCGTCCCGTCGCGATTCCGGTTGCGACAGACCCTTTTTTAGAGTATTGACAATTGAAAGTGATTTTTTCAATAGTACATTGAATTGGTACACATTTGTCTTTAGATGATTATTCTAAGAATAAGTCTCAAGGTTTCTATACATGTGTATTGGTTGACATGGATTTAATATCTGATTTACTTAATAAAATTTTGGTGAAAATGTCAAGATTTACGTTATTTTTTACGTGAATAATGAAAAATTGTCTCTATTTTATTCAAATTAAAAATGAGTAGTCATTATCTATCTAATTGTAGACAATTACAACAAGATGATAATGGTATTTATGGTGAGAAACAAATAGTGGTGGAATCTTTGGTGGGGCCTAAAGGGCAACATACTATTGAGTCACATTGGAGTTATGATGATTAATCATGATAATATTTGTGATGTGAATAAATCTTCTCTTAGTAAGAATCTAGATGTTAGTCTTTGGAGGATGTTAATGAAGTCTGATTTTTTTACCTGATATGCCTTCTTTGGAGTATGTCACTCACATTACTTTATCGAGTTTATGTTATGTGTCAGTTACCATTCTAAATTTTCCAACAAGTGCCCTGGTTCGATTGTAGTATAACAAGGTCGTATCTACATGAATTTGGTTTGATAAAGCAATAGCTTATGATCTATTCAAGTTTGTCAATAAAACAATGATAAAAGTTTGACAGATTTAAACAACTTTATTAAATAATGAAAATAAGTTATGCTAATTAAGATATTGGGATTGAACTTGGTTACTCTTCCTCCATTGCACTGCTTTAACTTACTATAAATTATATTTTTTATTTAAGTGTTCTAAAAGTTATCTATAAGGTAATTCTAAATTTATCCTTGGCATTTAGAACATAAGGTTATTAGATCTAACGTGATTCCTCACCCTTTTTTATAACTTATCTACTCTTCATTATGTAATTAAAGGCAAAATGGATTGCTTTACTAAAATTCACATCAAGTTCATACAAGATAAGTGTCTAAATGATATGTAATTATAAGTAAACTTGACACTAATCAGTTTACTATGATACATTCACCACATAGTAGTTTTGAAACATTCTTAATTTTTTGATGTGTAAGGAAATTCATTTTATAGAGGAATTGAAATTAGCTACTAAATGAATGTTTGATGAGAGAAAAGATTCTAATATTGAAGATCATGATGAGTCTTTTTAAACTATAAAAAAAATCAGATACTGGTAAGCCAAATAAAGTTAATACTAAATCCTCCAAGGACTTCGAAAACATAAGTTTTTTAAAAGCTTTTTCATATTTTTAATTAGTGTATCAAAAATAGATTTTTTTTGCCTTTAGTAATATAATTTTATTATGAATTTGATATGGTTCTTGTTTTTTCTTTAATTAAATTTTCATGTAATGATAATAATGTCTAACATAAACATGTTTTATAATTGCGTAATTAATTGGTTTATATTAAAAAGTGAAAATATATTATACCTTAAATTTAAATTTTTTTATCATAATTTTTGTTATGTATGCATATAAAATTGAAATAATGTAATTGACCTATTTAGTTTAAATTTAAGTTATATTTTTGTATTTTCATATTGTGGAGTATTTTGACTTTTAGTAGTTATGTACACAGAGTCATTAGTCTTCAATCTTCCCAAATAATTATTATTAAGAAACTTTTATATTTTTCAATAAAAATTAAATAAATTTTTAGTTACTTTGTCACAAAATTAAAATTCGTTTTTGTCTCAAATTTTAGTATATTTTAATTCTGAAACTTAAAAAGTGAATGAATATAATCCTTCTAATTCAATCACATTATTTTTTATTGGCTTATTAAACCGAAAAGCGAGAACTTATTAAATAGTGTCAAACAGTTTGACAAACACTTTAATAAATTCAAATATTAGTTTGAAACATATTTAACACAAAAGTAAAATTAAAATAGTTGAATTAGAATGACTATATTAATTATTTAAAAAAGTTTCAATACCAAAATGTATCAAAATTTAAATAAAAGACAAAATTCTAATTTTACATCAAAAGTTCATCATTAAAAATATACTTAACCCTTTAAATATTATTTACAATAAAACTAAAAAATAAATTACACTCATTGTTTTATCTGAATTTATCAAACTCCAACACACTCTTTATTGATTTCAACAAATGAAACTAAAAAGAAATTTACAAGACAAAGATATGAAGAGGACATTGTTATATCATCATCTGCTGCTGATAGAACAAACTTGATCCATGACAGGTTCCTCAGTATATATATATATATATATATATATATATATATATATATATATATATATATATATATATATATATATATATATATATTCTCCCTATTCATCTTTCACAGCAAACATGACCAAAACAAAGAGTAATGGATAGCTTATTGTTGTGAGCACCCAATTCACTACCAACTGGGACATCAAACACACATTGTGTTCATCTACTTGCCATGCAACAGCAATCCCTGCACTCTGTATTCCTTTAAATAAACCACTGTACCTGTATAAATATTTACATAACTCATTTACTACCTCTTTTCATTGACCAAGTGCTAGAAACTAAGGCACATAAAAGAATTAAGCACTATTAGATGATGAACTTTTATTCAACTCACAAGTTATTAACATCACTTTCAATTCAAAATCTCAAAATTTTAAGTTAAAAATAATGTCGATTCTTATGTTAATTAAACTCAAATTATATATATGATTTTTTTTAATGAGTATTCTCTCTAAAAAACCCATCAGTTGATAACCTGATGCAGAACCTCTGCTTAATAATTTGACTAAAATAGTGTATATTAATGATGATAGTCAATCCATGAACTAGCTCCTAGAGTTTATTTAAGTGTCAAACAAAGTTCTAGAAAGCATATATTTGGTAACTCTATAATTGCATTTGTTATGAAACACTATTATCGGATATGTGAATGTTCAGTTATCAGAAGCTGTGTTTAGATATTTAGCATGATAGGAGTAAAATATGTATAGGGATTACACTAATATACTCTTGTATTAAACGATGTTAATAACTTTATTAACACAATTCTCAATAATATTTCATGGGAATTACGTTATTAATCTACCCGCAGACACTACTATAATTAGTCTTAACTAATTTACCTGCTGAGGATCTCAGAATCATCAGCCAGGGCTCCAATAACCCAATAGACCAAGCTCTGGAACATGGCATCTAGCAATCCAAAACTAAAGTACAAGACAAAAGGTCCAGCAAATCCTGGGTGCTTAAAATCCAACTTTTCTGGCAAAACATTGGAGTTGTACCTAAGCTGATTAGCAAGTGCACCACCCCAAATTGCAGTCCCAAGAACACCAACCACCACAACTCCCAGCAACCCTCTCACCCTTCTCCTCTCAAAGCTGAAATCTAGCAGAAAACCAATCCCAACAGAACCCAGCATCTGAGCCCCCCAATAGAACACACTGTTGAACCCTCTAGTCCTCAAATTAAACAGTGCTCCATTCACATCATTGAACTGGTAAGGGTAAAAGAAGTTGCTGGACCAAGCTGCGGGAACCATAAGAAGAACCTTCCAATTGGAAAACAACTTGCGAATTTCCACACACTCGGTGGACACATTGGAGTACACCATGCTGCTGCACCTACTCCCATCATCACGAACCACCTTGCATGCAGGCAAGATGGCCAACGACAAGAGGGTCCCCACTGACATAAAGCACATGAAACCTATGTAGGTTCCATCATTCACAGAAGCAGCCTCACTACGATGGTAGTTCAAGATGAAAGGAATCATGCCACCAATTACTCCACCCATGTTGAAGATGCTCCAGAAAATAGATATGTAAGTGCCTTCCATCGGTAACAGTTGTGATAATCAGTATCTTCAGAATATTAGTAAAAAAATCAATATAAAACATTTTGCTTTTTATTTCGTAACTAGTAACATAAACATGTTTTCTGACATTTTCCTAAGATAGACACACGACAGATTCTCCTATTTATAGATCTGATGCAATGAAACTAGCATCTTAAGGAGTGTTTGAATCATCCTTTGAAGCACTTCAAGCATACATTCTCACTTTTTAAGGCAGTAAACACAAAAGCAGCTGTCTGTAGGCTGTCATACCATATCAAGAAATAAATTTGAAGTCTAATCCAATCCTACAAGATCAATTATTTACAAAGTTTCAAACACATATAATTGAGTCAAACCATAAAGCGAAGATTTCTTTCTACCTTTTCTATTGGTTGGAGGGTAAGATGTCATGATTGCACCTTGTGCTGCCCACAAGAGGCCTGCTCCTACACCAAGGAGAGCACCGGAAAGAATGGCAAAGGCTTGGTGGTGGTGATGGTTGTAGTAGAGTAAGGAGGATGTGTAGAGGACGTAGGTGGAACATCCTGCGAGAAGGGTAAGGTGAGGTCCTAGGATGTTGTAGATGGCGCCGCCAAGGATGCCAAACAAGGAAAAAGTGGTGTAGAGGGCAGTGAGGGAGTTGTTGGAGGCAGTGTGGTTCAGTTGGCCTCCACCACCCATTCCTGAGAGAGCGTTGAACATGCCCGGGCAGCAAAAGCAGACAACACCAACGAGGATCACTTGAACTAGTGGCGAGTTGTACCTTAAAAAGGGTAATCGTGAACTTTTACAGGTTTCAGATTGTTGGACTTGGTTGCTTGATTCTTCATCTCCATTGGAAACCATTAAGAAATGAGTTGAATTTGGTGCCTCAGTGTGTAGTGTTATGTGTAAGTGTGTGAGAAAGATAATGGAGTTTTAGACACATGCTGATATATATACAAAGGAAATAGAGTATAAGGTGTAACTAAACAATGTAACTCAAATTATGTAAGTTGTTCTACTCCTACTAATTTCAATGTTTGATTAAAGACTTCTATTACAACTTAGTAGACTTTCTTTGTCGATCTATTACCATTATGTAAGTTATTACAACATAGAATGTGGTCTTTTTATATTTATGATGGTTCAAAAACTGATATAAATACTTTTTTAACGGATATAAAAAAGTCTTATTCGAATTAGTGTTTGCAATTCTAGTTTAGAAGGAAACAATAATACTAAGAATAGAATTAACAGAAGATAGAAAAACATAAAGTAATGTCATCAGAAACTTGATAAATTAAATCAACATCAGTACCTTATTCCCTTCTCTAAAAGCATTCCATTGCATGCATTATCTTCCTTACAAAGTCTGCAAAAGGAATAAAAAACTCGATATCTGTCACGGAATCTAATTCTATAACAGTAAGATTGTAACCTCAATTAATAGCAACCCAAATGTTGAAGAATATAACCAATAATTGGAAAATTTGATTGACCATGCCCCTAACCTACAGAAGAATGTGTACCGCATATTCCCACTTTCCTCTGCATTTCTTAACTTCACATATTTATCCAATGAAATGTGAACAGATTATCATCTATTTGTGAAAATTTTCTTCTTACTGTTTAAATATAAGATAAGAAATATAACTGATTGCAAGAAGAGTATTGGTATACTTTATAATATACCTTTTCGAAGTCTTATTTCACTCTGTAAAACAGTCTTATGCCATCTAAATATAAATATAGTAATATTATTTGAATGTCATGTTGGTAACATAATAGCTAAACTTAAATATGAAGATTAATTTAATGAATTTTTCAGTCTGTAATTAAGAATGCCTAACACATACACACTTACAAATTCTAGGCGAATCTTATATTGGGTAAAAGTGATTAAAGTGAACAGTAAATAAATAAAAAAATCATAAATATATTATCTTAAAAGTTTTGAGTGAAAATAAGTTTTATTTTTTTACATTAATTTTGTCCCTAACATATTGATGTCAAATATTCTTTTTTATTATACATATATTAAAATAAATTATTTAATATAATAATTTTTTATCTCAAAAAACTAGAACATCTATTTTTTCTTTAAGGTACATTTTAATTAACATGTCTCTAGAATTAGTTTTTGACCTTAAAATCTTATTTTTGAATTTATTTTCTGCCATTTACTTTTTCTTTGTTCCAATTGAAGAAATTAAAAAAATTCTCTTGTCATTTTGTCTTTATTTTAAAAAATATATAATTAAAAACTGACATACCAGTTTTCTAATTATAATATTATATTTTTAAATTAGGATAAAGTATCCTTTGTTTTTTTCTTTTTAATTTTTCCAAAAAGTTCAAGTTTCGTCTTCCATTTTTTTCAAAAGTATTATACTTTTGTCCACAGACATGTTTTACAACTATTTATCATTGTCATCAAATCTTAACTATAGTAATTTTGAAGACTAAAAAAAAATTCTGAATTAAAAGAAAATATTAGGGTAATTTTTTCATCGAACGAAAACCAAATTTAATTTTTTTTAGAGAAACAAAACCATGTTTTATCTTTTTAAATCATTAATAATTTTTGGTAGTATTATATTTTATTCTCAAAGCTGGTTCACCAGCGAAAGTTGTTGTAATGAGTAATCCTGCTCTAACTGTTGTGGTGTTGCTTCCTCTGCTCATCCTCTCAGCACCATTGCTGTGCAATCTTTAGAACCCAATTGTTCGAAGAAATACCCTTGACATAAAAATGCTATCTTTCGCAATAACCATACCTGTTGTTCCAGTAATCACCATTAACAAATGGAAGCAGAGACATCTGCAAAGGCTAAGGCAAAGGGTTTCAGCTTCTATTCACCATGACAGCCTCAGAGTCCTCGAATGGGACAAGCTTTGCGATGTAGTCGCTTCCTTCGCCACCACTTCTTTGGGTCGTCAGGCCCTCAAGGTCCCTTTTTTCAGCCTTTTTTCCTGTGTTTGGTTGGGTTGAGTTGAGTCCATTGAAATTTATGCAAATGGATGAATGAAATAATATTATGTTTAATTGGTTGGAGTTCAAGACCAAGTATTCGTTTAATTTCTTATGCCTGTTGAGCTTTTTGGAAGAAGTTTGATATTGAATGAATTTGGTTTTGATTAGAATTGATTTTAGAGGGAAGAAGCAAGGGAATAGAAAAAGCTCAATATACGATCTCTGATTAAACACAAAAGCTACTTAAAGTTACTTCAACTCAAAATCAATTTTGGATTCATTAACAATTCTTCAACATGGGACTGATTTTGTGAACATTTACTTAAAATTACGATAGCTGATATTTTCATCGTGATTTTGAATGACTCAACATGAAACCAAACATTTAAAGTTGGGATAGAATTCATTTTGCTCAAATAGATTATGCATGTGAAATGTGTGTTAAATTAACCTCAAGAACGTATTTAACGTTGAAATGTGAGCACGGTGTAAAAATAATAATTGCTGGTGTAAAACAAATAGGCTATCTAAACTAAATAATGAAATTACAACTTTTTCCTATTTTGGTCTCTGCTCCATTTGCTTGCTCTCTTCCTGTGTAAAATGATTTAGATCTCCTTCTCCGATCGGTTCAGTGGAGTGATCTGCAAGGAAACACTTTGACGCTCAAGTTAGTGGGTGTCTTCCAAGGTCTCCTATCAAATTAGAAAAAATCAAATGTACCTGGTCATTAGTGCTGTATTTATAGGTTTTGTAATCATCCAGTCCATTGGACGTCATTTAATGCCCTTTAATGCAATAAATCTTGTGCCTAATCATTCGCTAACGTCTTTATATCCGGTCCGGTATAATGTGGCTGATATTACCCATTAATTAGCTATAAATTCCTTTCGCACGATATAGGGGTTACTCACCTTTAATACACATTAATGTCATTAACTGTCTTTCGATCGGTTATTCACTGCTGCGTTGGTCACCTCCGGTGGATCGCCCTCAACACCCAGTACCGATCGTCCACCTTATATAGTACACGTTAGATATGTAAACATGTCTTATTCCATATTATGATGTCGTGTGTTCATGTGACAGGACCAGCTATGGTCTCTGAATCAAACTTTCGAAGAAAGTCTTGCCCTTCTCGAGGAAACCAATGCTGCTGTTGAAATGCACAGGCATGGCACTCTCAGATTGCACTTGGGGCACCTTGATGCTATGCTGGTCAGTAACCAATGTGTATAAATTGGTTCCTTTTATAGTTATTATATTAATATTTGCAATTAAACACAAAACAGTTCTTCATCTTTCTGTTTTCTTTTCTGCCAAGTTGCTAATCAAGGTTCCTGTAGGTCAAAACCGCCATTCAACATGCCCGGAGAAGTACACCAGTGAGTGGCAGTGAGGCACGGGCCATTGTCACTCTTCTGCAGTGTGCTGAAATTTTGCAGGGTGATCTCAAGGCTGCAATTAAGGAAGACAAAGATTGGCATGGTCGTTTCATGCCTCTTACAGAACTGGTAAATGGAGATTTTGAACGTGTCATTCATGTATAATTAATGTTTCTGGCTTTTTTCACTCACCTAAACATGCTTGCAGATATTGGAATTTGTCATCAATCGGTCCTTAATTAAAGTGATAGAGCAAGTGGTTGATGAAGATGGATCTATTAAGGACTCTGCGGTTTGTTTCATGTCTTCTTCAAGTTTCCCCTTTTGTAGTTCTGCATATTGTGACAGTGGTTAGCCACTCATTTTATTTGGTTTGAGGTGGCATAGATTTTCTTAAACTTTTTTTAGCATTCTTTTGTAAACATTTTCAATGAAGAGAATACTTTAGCTATGCATCTTTCTTTTCTTGTCATACAGCTGACTGTCAGTTTTACATTGTTCACTTTATGCAAAAGAATTTGTAACATAAACACATATTCTTCTTAGAGTCCAGCCCTTAAACATTCGCGACAACAAGTGCAAGTGATAGAGAGAAAGGTAACTCTTGTTTATTTTTACTATTTTTATTACTGTTGGTTCTGTACATACTGGCTCCACCAAAGATGTATATAGTTTAATAGTTTTTAGTTGAGATTTAGATTTGAATGTTTGACAAAGAAATTAGTCAACAGAAAGATTTATTTATGGCTATCTCAGGTATTTAGATAAAAAATAGAATGAGAAAAAAAATTAGCACTCTCTTATAGGTAAACTTACACTACTGGTCTATGTGGATGTCATGATTATTGTAGGAGTCGATGAAACAATAATTTGCTTTAAATGAAAATTTGGTGGCCTAATTTGAAATCAAAGATCAAGTAAAACTTCAGTATTTCCTAGGAGTAGAGGTTACTTATTCAAAAAATGGAATTCTCATCTCCCAAAAGAGAATTTGTACTTTATCTCCTCAAAGAAATAGGTAAGTTGGGATGTTGAACCTCAAAAGATGAAATATTACTTATGCAGTTAGTGTGGTAAACTAATTTATGCATGGTCCAAGAGAAAGACACATGCAAACAGTTGACAAAATTCTTCATTACTTGAAGTTAAACCTAAGAAAGGGAATACTCTTTAGGAAAAGACAACACTTTAACCCGAAGATATTTCCTGATGCAGACTATGTAGGTTCTATTATTGGCAAAAAAATCTACCTCTAGGTGTTGTAGATTTCTAGGAGAAAGTTTGGTGACATGGGGAAGCAAAAAAATAGAATAGGGTATCCTGTTCTAGTGTAGAAGCTGAATTTGGATCCCATGCTCAAGGTATGTATGAAGTACTCTAGATGAAGATCATATTAGATAACCTTAAAATAAATGTTGACATACCTATGCAATTGTGCTATGATAACAATTCAGCCATGAACATTGCTCACAATCAAGTACAACATTACAGGACCAAAAATATTGGAATTGATAAGCACTTCATCAACAAAGATAATCTTGACAGAGGTATGATGGTTACAACCCATGTTCCTATAGGACTAGATTTTAGTTAGTATGAGAAATAAAGAAGATTGGGAGAAAATATCCCTTGTGTTTAGCATACACATAGGGTAGTTTATTTATATTGTAAGATATGGGCCAATGTCCTTAATACAGAATAGACTAAGCCCAAATAACAGAAAAACACATCTTAACATCTAACAATCCCCCTCAAGCTGGAGCATATAAATCATATGTTCCAAGCTTGTTACAAAGATAATCAATTCTAGGTCCTCGTAAGGACTTAGTGAATATGTCTGCCAACTGGTTGCTTGAGTTAACAAACTCAGTCTTGATATCTCCGGATATGATTTTTTCTCGAATGAAATGACAATCAACTTCAATGTGTTTGGTTCTCTCATGGAAGACAGGGTTAGAGCTAATATGGAGAGCAGCTTGATTATCACATATAAGTATCATGTGAGTGACATCTCCAAATTTCAATTCACTAAGCAATTGTTTAAGCCACACAAGCTCGCAAGTAGCTGATGCCATAGCTCTATATTCTGCTTCTGCACTGGACCTTGCCACAACACTTTGCTTCTTACTTTTCCAAGATATCAGGTTGCTACCAATAGAGACACAATATCCAGAAGTAGACCTCCTATCAGAAGGGGAACCAGCCCAATCAGCATCTGAATAGCAAACGATTTTTGTATCGTTGTTAGGGCCATATAGCAAACCTTTTCCAGGTGATCTTTTAATATACTTCAGTATGCGAACAACTGCATCCCAATGGTCTTCACATGGGGAGTTTAGAAATTGACTCACCACACTAACTGCGAAGGAAATGTCAGGACACGTAACAGTAAGATAGTTTAGTTTACCAACTAGTCTTCTGTACCGTTCAGGATCTGAGAAATGCTCCCCCTGATTTGGTAGGAGTTTGATGTTAGGGTCCATAGGTGTCTCAACAGATTTACAGTTGATTAACCCTGTTTCCTCCAAGATGTCTAACGCATACTTCCTCTGAGATATGACAATACCATCATTGGATTGTGCTACTTCAATACCCAAAAAGTACCGGAGTTTGCCAAGATCTTTGGTTTGAAAATGATGACAAAGGTGTTGTTTCATCTGAGAGATGCAAGATTGTCGCTTCCTGTGAGAACAATATCATCGACATACACTATTAAGTAGATACATCCAGCACTCGAGTGACGATAGAACACTGAATGATCCGCTTCACTGCGAGACATACCAAATTGTTGAACAACACAACTGAATTTACCAAACCATGCCCGAGGAGACTGTTTTAGGCCATATAAGGATTTGCGAAGACGACATACCAATCCAGATGACTCCCCCTGAGCAACAAAGCCAGGCGGTTGCTCCATATAAATCTCTTCATGCAAATCACCATTGAGGAAAGCATTTTTGACATCAAGTTGGTAAAGAGGCCATTGTCGAAGAGCGGCCATGGCAATGAATAGGCGAACAGAGGTCATTTTTGCCACTGGAGAAAAAGTATCACCATAATCCAAACCAAAAATCTGTGTGTAACCTTTGGCAACCAGTCGAGCTTTCAGACGATCAATTGTGCCATCAGGACCAACCTTGATAGCATACACCCACCTGCAACCAACAACAGACTTTCCAGATGGTAATTGGACAAGCTCCCAAGTTCCACTTTCCTGTAAAGCACTTAATTCATCCATCATAGCTTGATGCCAACCAGGATGAGTTAAGGCATCACTCACAGATTTGGGAATTGACACAGAAGAAATGGATGAGAGACAAGTATAAAAAGATGGAGATAATCTGTGGTAATTAAGAACAATATAATGGGGGGAAGGGTTACGGGTAGAGCGTATACCTTTACGGAGGGCAATAGGCAAGTCAGACTCAGTTGCTGGAGCCGGAGGAGACACATGAGGGAGACGATTACGGCGACTATAAACCTGAAGGGGTGGAGGTGAAGGATGATCCTGTGGTGAATGAGAGTCTAAAGAAGGAGAAGACAAAATGGGTGGAGCATCACCAGGAGGATCACATATAAGAGGAATATCAACAGTAACAGGGAGAGGTACAAAACTAGAAGATAGATGTGAAAAGTAAAAAGAAGACTCATCAAAAGTGACATCAGCAGAGATAAAATGACGATTGAGGGAAGGGGAAAAACACTTATAGCCCTTTTGTGACCGTGGAAATCCTAAGAAGACACATTTGTGAGACCTAGGAGATAACTTATCAAGACCAGGACTAAAATCATGAACAAAACATGTAGACCCAAAAACTCGAAGAGGTAATGGATGCAGAGGGTCTTGAGGAAATAAGATAGAATGAGGGATTTTGTTATCTAAGACGGAAGATGGCATGCGGTTGATAAGATAACATGCTGTGAGAACTGCATCACCCCAAAAACGTGAGGGTACTTGACCATGAATAAGAAGTGTACGAGTTGTTTCAATAAGGTGTCTATTCTTGCGCTCAGCCACCCCATTTTGTTGAGGGGTATAAGCACATGAGGTTTGGTGAAGAATGCCATGAGAAGCCATAAACTGTTTAAACGGTTGAGAAAGGTATTCACGGCCATTATCACTACGTAAATTTCGAATAGAAACCCCAAACTGTGTTTTTATTTCATTGAAAAAAGATTGGAAAATAGAAAACAACTCAGAACGATTCTTCATTAAAAACAACCAAGTACATCTGGAATAGTCATCAATAAAAGTAACAAAATACTGAAAACCTAAGATGGACTTAACACGACTAGGTCCCCAAATGTCAGAATGAACCAATGAAAAAGGGGACGACGCCCGTTGTGAGACACTACGAGGAAAGGAACTACGAGTATGCTTCCCTAACTGACAAGACTCACACGACAAACTTGATAATGTGGACAACCTCGGGACAAGTTGTTGTAGTTTGGCAAGACTAGGATGACCGAACTGAGCATGAAGAAGGGATGGTGACTCCATGACTACGCCAACATGTGGAGAAGGGCGGAGATGATAAAGGCCATGAGACTCACATCCTGTGCCAATCATGTGTTTCGAACTCCGGTCCTGCAACCAAACAGAATCTTTAGTAAATGAAATAACACAATTAAGAGTACGAGTTAAACGACTAATGGACAATAAGTTGAAGGGAGACCCAGGGACATAAAGTACATGATCAATGGATATGGATGGAAAAATATTAATAGTACCAATACCATGAGATGAGACTCTAGACCCATCAGCCATTGTTACTGAGGGTAAATTATTCGGACATGACAAGGAAGAAAACAAGGACTTGTTACCAGTGATATGATCGGTGGCGCCTGAGTCAAGGACCCAAGGTCCGAGGGAGTGAGTTAGACCAACAAAAGGTGTACCTGTACGTGCAACAGATGCAGATGTAGTGGAACCAGAGTGCTGATGATCCTCATACCATCTGAGAAATTCGTTAAAGATTGCAGGGTTGTCTACGGTATTAGATGAAGTAGGATGGTCTGCAGACGGTGATCGGGGAGGTGGATCAGAATTTGCCATTGCTACAGGTCGAGGAGGACGTCCATGGAGAGCATAACATCTATCAATCTTGTGGCCTAACTTGCCACAATGGTCACATTTTGGACGTCCTTTACTTGGCTTGCGAGACCGACTTCGATCATCACGTTGAGCAGCCATAACAGAGGAATCATCAGTATGAGGGGATGTCTCAGTGACGGGTTTGCTCGATATACGCAAAAGAGCAGAACAAGTAGAAGTAAAGTTGGGTATGACAGGAGAACCCAAAATCTGATCACGGACATGAGAAACATCATCAGAGAGTCCGTATAATGCTAACAACATGAAGAACTTTGATCGTTGTTCCAATTCTTCAGCAGGAGTGGAAGCAGGAGGTAATATATCATTAAAGTCATGAAGAAGGGCATGAATTTTACCCAAATATTCTGCCATGGGACCAGGATTGCGCGGACCAATAACAGTTAATAGGTCCTGACAAACACCATAAAGACGCTGAGTATCATTTGTGTACAACAACTTCGCTTGTGCCCATACTTCTGAACATGTTTCATAGGATCGAAACATTTGTTTCAATGAGGAGTGAATGGTGGACTTTATAACAATGCATAACTGAGCATCAATTTTCATCCAGCGGGAAGTGTCATCTATGGGAGCAGTAGTCACATTTTGAGTAAGATGATCTAAGTACCCCTGACTCTTCAACCAAAGTTTGATGTCGGACGCCCATGTTGCATAATTCGTGCCATCCAACTTGTCAATGGACAAGTGTACATTCACATAATTGGTATATATTGAGGGATCAGAAGATGAGCCACTAATAGAGGTGTTTGTAGAGGAGGAAGACGCCATAGAGAGGGGGAAACCCTAAAAATTCAAAGTGCTCCGATTGACGCAACGACCACAGATCCAGAAAGAGGGCGAGGAGGCGATCACGGCGGTGCTGATCGGCGGCGGAAAGCTCCGGCGACGCGCCGGCACGGGCGGCGGCAGCGGCAGCAGCGGCGACTTTTGCGGCGGCGCGTGGAGGCGCGTGAGAGGTCCGTTCGCCGCGATCTTCGTGCGACGGTGGTCGCCCGGCCGAGACGCTTCCGATGGTGTGGTCGCCGGTCGATTCTGGAACTCCGGCGGCGGCGGCGGCGGCGACGGTGGCGACGGTGGCGACGGCAGTGGCGGCGACTGCGACAACAGCGGCAGTGATGGGTGCCGGAGACCGTGGAGTTGACTGGAACTATTCCTGTGCTCTAGATACCATATGAGAAATAAAGAAGATTGGGAGAAAATATCCCTTGTGTTTAGCATACACATAGGGTAGTTTATTTATATTGTAAGATATGGGCCAATGCACTTAATACAGAGACTAAGCCCAAATAACAGAAACACACATCTTAACATCTAACAGTTAGCAAACATCTTTGCTATAGGACTCGGTCAGGCAGATTCTAATATCTTGTAGATAAGTTGGAAATTATCTATATTCATTTATGAACTTTAGGGGGAGTGTGGTATATATGGGATCAGTAGGATAAAAATATTCTAATATCTCTGTATAATAATATGAAAAAATATTCCTAGAATCTGCACATTCATTCCAACAAATTTTATTTATGTTTTTAAGAAAATGTGATTGTTGCATATAGAGTTGAGGATGTAACTAGCTGGATTGTATTAATAAAATATTTCTTCATTCCCTCCTACTATTCAAGTGCCTTTGAAAATTTCCTTAAATGATCCAAACCCAGTTTCAAGTCGACATTCAAGTCCTTAGAACTAACAATGGTAAGGAGTACCTCCATAATGCTCTCTGTTAGAGATATAAATGTAAACATTCAGTTACTCAGCTGGAAGTTAGTAAGTTATTTGTTTTTCTGTCTGGGGGTAAAGAAACCAGATGTCACGTGTTGTTATGAATTAAAGCACTATACTCCTGTTTCATAGTTGGAACACAATTTGGATTATTCATTGCCTTTTAACACTACAAGGCTGATTAAAAACACTGAAGGATGAATTTTAGGATTATGAAGACTGGATTTAGATCGTGTTTGCATAGAGTAACTATTAGGAGGCTTAGGTAGAGACTTAGATTCTGATTCATTAGATAGGGTATCCAAATTTTAGGTGAGAGAAAACAGAGAAAGGGTTAGCAGGAAGAGAATGGATTATAATTGCATTGAATGAGAAAGAAGATACAAGCTGAGCATATATAGGCTCAACAAGAGGCTGCAACAGTAACTAACTGATCATAGCACTAAAACAGATATCTAACTAACATCCAGTTAAATAACGGAATGTTTATATTTATATCTCTAATGCTCTCAAAGATAAAGAACTAACAGTCCACTCAAGGAAAAAGAAAACTAAAACTGAGGCAGAAATGTGCACACTTATGAGGCAAAACCTAGATTCTGATCAATACTCAGAACCTAAAAATAATCACTAGGTAACAAATTTTCTTGGTTCTCCTTCAAATTTAGATTGTCAATCTAACATACACTTGGATTGTCATTGGTCAGTCTATTAGCAAGGTAAGACCATACATGAATGGCCCAACAAGGCACACATGAGAGGGGTAAACCGTTTCTGACAATACCTTGATAAAACACCGAGAAGAGGGCTCATATCAAGAACTCGACTGCTAATGTAGAAAAATTTTCTGATTCAAATTGGGCTGGGTCGGTGACTGACAGAAAGTCAACTTGTGGGTACGGCTCATTTGTTTGGGAGAAACTAGTTACTTGAAGATGTAAGACACAATTTTTTGTTGCTATGAGTATTGCAGAAGCTGTGTTCAGAGCTATGTCCCGTGGAATTTGTGAAGGAATATAGATACAAAGAATGCTTTAAGAGCTTAAGGTCCATATACTAATTATACAATGAGTTTATTATGCAATAATAGAGCTGCCAGTAGCACTGCAAAAGGTTTTGTGCATCTTGATAGAATAAAACATGTGGAAATTGATTAGGAGAACGTTGAATTCAGATTTGGAGTTAATACTGATATAATATTGTTGAAAATTAAGGAAAGAAACCAGAATCAAGGTATTTTTGTATATGGAAATCAATCAAGATTAATACAGTCTGATTTATGCTGTTAATGCTCGATGTAATTAGAATGTCTTTCCTTCTTTATAGCTACAGCAGTTATATGAATAATTATTTTCCTGATTTTTAGGCCAAATTAGTGTACAGAACTATTCTCCTCTTCCAATTTATACCTCACCATTGAACCCGTTCTATATCTGTTAAATATATTCTCTTCTCCACATTATTGTTATTTTGCAGTGAATTCTTTCGCACACTTAATATGTAATATGGTGTATTAGTATATCTATATTGTCAGACATGCAATATATGTATGTTTATTTTACTTTATAAGAGTTCATTTTATACATTCCATTATGATTATTTAATTCCTATGTTCAGGTAAAACAGCTAATAGAGAACATAATCAGGAGTGAAAGGAGTGAAACCTCAATTCTTGTAAGATTCACTTGACTCTACATGTATTTCTTTTCCGTATAATTGTTTCTTTCTGTGTTGACTTTGTAACAAATCAAACAGGAAATGAATAATGTAGATGGCAGGTGGTGCATAAAAGTTGATTCTAGACAAAAGACAAGTTTTAAGGGTCTATTATTGTCCAGGTGCACAAAATTTTATCAACATAACTTTGATCATTTATTGTTCATGAAATAATGTTTGTTAATAAAGCTAGTATGTACACGTAAATTCCATTCCTTAAGATAGTATTTGTTGGCAGTGGATCAGGAATTGGAAGTACTATAGAGCCACTTTCTGTTGTGCCTTTAAATGATGAGTTGCAGCGAGCAAGAAGTTCAGTGGAAAAGGCTGAAGCAGATGTGCTTTTGACATTAACCAAAAAGGTTATGAATGCCATATTATAAAGATTTTAATGGTCACGTTCTTTTCTTCTCATATGATGTCTTAATTTGTGTACAGATGCAGTTGGACGTTGAAGATATTGAAAAGATATTGAACAGTTTGGTTCAACTAGATGTGGTAAATACCTAGTGGTTTTTTTAAAGTGAAGTGGATCACTACTTTTCATTTTCTCTCTTTATAATCCACCATATGCACTTATTCACCTATGAGATTCATTTTGTTTATGTTACAAATATGATTTGATTACATTAAATAGGGAGATATGATATAATTTGATGGGAAATATCTTACCACATATTTTCCATTATTAGATATTGAATTTTGTTTATTATTATTGTACTTCTTCTTCGTTATAAATAAGAAAACTCGTGTATAAACAACACAAGGAATTCATTATATTTCTTATTGGTTTGTTTCTTCTTGCTGGAAGTTCTCGCGTTGACTAGAAAGAAATAAGGTAGATTCACATTATATAAGTAGGTGCAAACCTCACCTTACAAGTTGGTTTTTGTAAGGTTGAGTTAAACTTAAAGTCTACTTCTTAACAGTCCCTTAAGCCACAGGTCCTAGGATCTGAACTTGAATATGATATCATGTTAAGAAGTGGACTTTAAGCCTAAGTTAATGTCTAGTCACCCATTAATATCTAATTTTACGCACGAGATGTATATGCCTCGGTGTGAGGGGGGTGTGTTGGAAGTCCCATGTTAGCTAGAAATAAGGCAGATTCACAGTATATAAGTAAGTGCAAACCTTACCTGACAACCGATTATGAGATTGAGTTAGGTGACATTGTATTAGAGCGATACCATCTTCCGCCACTTCATTTGTTACTAATCCTTTCAACATAATATCAAAAGCCTAAAATGAAAGGAACTAAAATCCGAGCTTTACCTATGGGTCACCAGCTCTAGGATCCAATGTCCTACGAAACTAACTATTTACATAGACAAAGACAAAGACAACACGACCAAAAACAAGACTTAGGAGACTAGACAACTTCTGATAGGTTCCTGAACTGGGAACCTAATCAAGAACTCTTCTCACCGCAAAACACAAAGAAAAGAATGAAAAGTGAGAACAGAGGCTTAACCCTCTTCACAGGTCAATACCTGTCAACAATGATCTCTCAAAACGTCCCCTCCCTAGACAACCATTTCCCTATTTAAAGACTCCTCCTAAGCTGAACATAACACCCCACCAGGACAGTTATCCTACCCCCTGCTTCCTAACTGTCCTAACAGACCCCTTAACCCCTCTAAGAACTATATTTTATTATTGTCTTCCCTTCCTTCTAAGGCCCACATTCATATCCTATCAACTTCTGTGCAATTTTTTAAGCTTTAATTTTTTATACTAGGCTTAGTTTCCACATATGCTTTTAGGATTCCACAATATTTTGCTTTTGAACAAATTTTGTGTTTGTTCTGATCACTTTTTATTGCATCTGACATTAAGAGGTCCAATGGAGTTGACTATACTTATGATTGCCCTTAAAATTACTTATGACTATACTTAAAATAATAGTGTTAGTGTAAGTGTAAACTTAGGATTTAGTGCCCCCATGGCTACCCCACTTAATTGCTTACAGACTAAAGAGCTTGCTTTGGTAGGTATATTTGATGACATGATAATCTTTCTTATTGTTCGAAAAGACAGTCATTAATGTGGATCCTATTATGCAGATTAATGCTCGTGCTACTTATGGACTTTCATTTGGAGGGTCAAGTCCCCATATATTTTTGCCAGACAGGAGCAGCGCTTCTACTACAGATGCCTTCTCAAGAAGGAATGAAAATTCCTATGGACCATTACCCAAAAAAAGGGAATGGAAGTTGTATCTTTTAAAAGCTTATCATCCTCTTTTGCTCCATAGGCATAGGGAGAATTTGCGGAAGACCAAAAAGGACGTCAATCTTGCTACATCAGTTAAGTCAAAGATGCCACATGTTAAGTTTAAAGAAAAGGGGGTGGGGGACTTGAGAGGAGATAAACACTACATACTAATTTATACTCTCTTGATAGACTTAGTGAAGACTACTATCTCCCTAGGATTATATGTGATGCAACTAACGCCTATGAACACTAAACGTGTTTAAACATGTGACGCATGAAAAATATATTTCGTTAGTGCTTTATTGGGGGATGCATTTAAGAAAATGTATTTTGAAAAACAGAAAACCACTGTTTTGTTCATATTAATTTGTGTCCCCTATTTATCGTTTTATTGATGAATGGATGGGAGAGTGGTTTCTATTCCTTGGTCGGAAATCTTTGATAAAAGGCATTCGTGTTGATTGTCTGTAATATTGCACGCTTTTCAATCTAGGTAGGCTTAAAAAACAAGGTCTTCCTGATTGTTGCTTATATTGATCAATTACTTCCATTTACCTCTTATTTTCTTCCCAAGAGAAAATTTTAGGAAAATTTTTGACAAAAAGAATACATCATAAAGAGGAGAAATGTAACTTGGGGTTTTAGGAAATTGCCTTAGGGTTCTTCCACTGAAACCAATGTATATGATATTTTATTTTATTTTTCTGGACATTTGATATGCTGTTTGAAACTTTGAATGTGTTTATTTTATGTGCTTATCATGCATTTGGTGATTACTCATGATAAAGTACTTCTGCTAGTCAGGATGGCACAGACAATGCCCTACCAGTAGCAGTTGATTTTTTGGTGTCTAAGAAAACTCGTGTTATAGTTATAACTGGTCCTAATACTGGTGGTAAAACCATATGTTTGAAGACTGTAGGATTGGCTGCTATGATGGCAAAATCAGGTATGTTCATTTAATTTAAATTATTGAGAGCCTATTGATATTTAACCTTTGGTTTCTTGACATGGTTTGGTTTTTTTGCTGGACATGAATATCCTGTGACATCTTCCTCAAACCTGGACATGATAATTTGGAGGGGGAGTGAATCATTTGATTTGTGATCTAATTTCAATTAATTCACTGTCTTCTCATTCATGAAATATACATCATACTAACTTACAACCTCTTATATTTTAAAAGGAATAAGTTATCTATTTATGTACTAGGTGTATTTTAAGAAATTTGTAGTTATAGCTTGCTAACATATTCCTTCTAAAAGAATAAGTGTATGCTAGCAAACTCTATACGCCCACCTGTTTTTTAGGAGTATTCTTGATATAAACTCATGACCTACTATTCACCAAGGTACAACTTTACCATTGCAATAGGAAGCAGATGCTCACAAAGATGTTGTTGAGTTTAATGTTGGCAACATGGGAATGGCTAATATTTATTCCCAAGGTTGAGGGGGAGTATTAGAAATCAACCCCTAATAAATTATAGGAGAATCACTATTGTAGTTCTTGAGAGAGAGAGAAAGGAAACAGAAAAAGGTTGTCTTTCAACTTGTCTTAGTCTCAGACCTAGTTGTCAATGTCTCAGAAAAGGGCTACCTACGGAGGGTTCTGATCAGTGGAAAGTTCTGACTAACAGGAAGTTGAGTGAAGTGTCACCAAGTAAAAAGTTGTCAGGACATCACCTATTAGAGACGAGGCTCTAATAGGAAGTTCGGTATTATGTGGTGCTTAAGTCTCACATCGAGTAAGTAGTATGGAATGTTTGGTAAAATATTTAAGTGTTTGGTTCTTCCCCTTTAATATCTAGGGTAAGTTCCTCAAGTATTGGTGTACTTATCAGTATACCATTGTTATTCATGAATACGTTATGTAGGATTAATTTGTGAAATCATATATTTGAATAAAATAAGTGTTGTGTTTGTTCTGTTTAAATATTTGAATTTTATGCTCAGAATCTGCAATGTTGCAGGTCTCTATGTTCTTGCTTCAGAATCTGCAAAAATTCCTTGGTTTGATTCTGTATTTGCTGACATTGGTGATGAGCAGTCCTTATCACAATCTTTGTCTACGTTCTCTGGCCATTTAAAGCAGATAAGTGTAAGTAATAATGTTTTAATTATGTATAACTTAAATGCTGAAGACCCTTTCGTTTTGTTTTTCAATTTCTGTTATTGCTTATATATTTCATACCTCTATGCATAATAACAGAGCTATGATTAAATTGATTGACTTAAAAACATTTCAGTTTAGTGTTATCAGTAAATTTTGAATGTTGATATTTTCAGGTTATGGTAACGAGTGACAATTTTCCTTAATTATTTTCAAAATTTGAAAGAAAATCTTATTTTGCCTTCTAATTTTATCTTGCAGCATATTAAATCACAGGCAACGAGCCAATCGCTAGTGCTACTTGATGAGGCATGTATTTTTTGAGTGTAATTAACAGTTCGAATTGGAATGTCATATACGTATGTGATGGATAGTACTTTGTTTGCAATTGTTAGGTTGGTGCAGGAACAAACCCTCTTGAAGGAGCAGCGCTAGGAATGTCATTGTTGGAATCTTTTGCTCATGATAGTTGTTTGTTAACTATGGCAACGACTCATCATGGTGAATTAAAAACTCTAAAATACAGGTAGTCATTACAAATGAGAACAACTTAAAAATATTGATTTTGGATATACTACATAGAATTTTCTTCGCCTGTAAAATAGAGAAAGATAAACAAAGAAATAGAATCAAAATTATTGGAAACAAATTTTAGTCTAATTGGGATGTACCCATCTTTTCAAGGGTGCAAATACCTAAATTTGACTCATTGCCATTGCAACTTTACCCAACCAACAAATAAGAAATTTCACATCATTAAACAACTAAGGTCAATAATAATGAAATTCTTTTATTCTTTTTAAATGATTGGCACCATTATAATACTTGAACTATTGATGAAAATAAAGAATTATTTTATTGATAATCATTACACCAATTACATTCCCTTAATCTCTGTCTAGAATAATCAAAACCTCTAATAAAGGAAATAAAAATGTGCTGAATTGAATAGGAATTTTTAAGATATGTTTTCCTAATTACTATGGTGATATTAAAAATACTTTCTCTCCTAATAGTCTTCTAGTTACAACACTTTCCCTCAAGTTGGTAGATGAACATCAACCATGTCCAACTTGCCTAAAAGATCCTAGAATTTACACGGAAGAAGCCCTTTGCTGAAAATGTTTGTTATTTGCAATCTACAGGAACATGATTTGTAACTACTAGGCCCCTGTCAAGATTATTTTTGATGAAATGCTTGTCAATTTCAATATATTTGGTCTTATCATATTGGACTGAACTATGGACAATGCTCTTGGTTGACTTGTTATTCATAATACAATTACATAGGATGTCAATCCTTATTTTAAGGTCATCAAATATGATCTTCATTTAAAATCTTTCACACACACACCTTGAGCAAGGGCTTGAAATTCAGCTTTTGCATTAGAAGAATATAGTTTATCCTGCTTTGGAAGATGAATCCCTTATTTTTAATACACAACCTATATTCCAAGGAAATACTTAGATTTTCCTAGGTCTTTCATATTAAATTGGGCTGCCAATTTCTCCTTTAAAGCCAGTTTCTATGTTTCATTATCTTTTCCAATAATCATGTCATCAACATAGACCAATAGTAGTGTAAGTTTACATGTAATGGAGTGCTTTGTGAATATAGTATGAACTCCTTGGTTTTGTTTATATCATAAGGAAACCATTGCTTTTTTGTGAATCTACCAAATCATGCTCCTGGAGTTGTTCAAGATCGTGTAAGGAATTGTTTAGGTGGCACACTTTTTTCCTTCCACTGTAAGCTTCCGATTTGGGAGAGATTCCCAAGTCTTTTATGATGAAGCCATATTTGGGAATTTTCCCATGTTTTTTATGTTCCTTGTTGGCTTATGACATATGTTTTGTTTTGGACCTTGGATTCCAATGTTTTGTTTTGGACCTTGGATTCCAACAGATATAACACACTCTATATAGTGCACACTGCTCCTTAGCAATTAAAATGGTCTTCCTCATGGCAAGTTCTTGATATACTCAATAAGAGAAAAAAGTTATTCAAGAATTCAAATCTTATGTAAGCTTTTTGTGTAGAGATAAGACTATTGGTCAGGTGTGGGATATATAAAACATCCTTTAATACAGTAGACTATCACCATTTGCAACTATAATAAGTTGTTATGTAGTCATTTTGACATATTATACATACACTATCACCATTTTGACTATAATAAGAAGTTGTGATTAGTTGCTCCTAAATCAAGAATCCAAACACCCTAAATCAAAGGGTCAATAGTATTGAATATAATCTTACCTTTCATGGGTAAAGTATATGATATAAAGGACTTAGTCATTGATTCAACATTTTTTTCTCAAGTGGTTAATTTCCTCTTTAGAAGCCTTCGTACCAAATATTGAAAATTACAAGACAAAGAGATAATAAAAATCCAACCCTTATCAATTTGATTACTAAAAAAAAAAAAACTATTTTTCAAAAGAACCGAATTAGGATCAAATAAGACATCACCACCCCCTTGGTGTTCAAAACGTCACAACCACCGTATCTATGGAGGCGGTGAGTGAGGCACACCACCAACCTTAACAATTGTTAAGAAGTGGACTTTAAGCGTAATTGAACCCTACAAAACCGGCTTGTAAGAAAAGGTTTGCATCCACTTATATACTATAAACTTGCCTTATCTCTACTCGATGCGGGATTTCCAACACACACCCCTCACGCCGAGGTATATACATCTTGAGTGTGAGACTAGACATTAATGGATAGTCCGATAGCGGCCTGATAGTGGGTGGCACGATAGGCCCAACAAACAATAAATCTCGCTAGGATAAGCTCAAACTCATAGCTCTGATACCATGAAGTGAACTTTAAGCCTAATTGGACCCACTTATATAGTATAAACTTGTCTTATCTCTAGTTCATGTGGAATCTCCGACAACATTGATGATGAACAACGACAATGATAGTTGATAACGAGGCAGAGGAATCAAAGCTCCCAAGATTGAGAGCTCTAATACCAACGTGAATTATGTAAGAAAGTAAAGAATTATTCTATTGATAACCATCACAATAATTACATTCTCAGCGTCTCTATTTGTAATAAACAAAACCTTTAAAAAAGGAAATAAAAATATACTAAAATGAATAATAAGAATATTCTAAAGTTTTTCTTTTCCTAATTAATTACTATGAGATATTGAGAATATTTTTTATGCTAATGATCTGCTAATTACATGAATAATTCACTGATAATTCTGAACTTCTGTATAAATGGATCAGATTTAATTTAAATCCATTGTTCGGATGTTTGTTTTCTATGCATCTTTTCTTCAATGCGTTTAAAATATATGATCCTTTTACTTGTATTCTCATGAAAAGTACAAAATCGTGATCTCTAGTTCTGCTTTGGCATTTGACTTTTATTCATGAGCAGTGATGAAGCCTTTGAAAATGCATGTATGGAGTTTGATGAAGTGAATTTGAAGCCAACTTACAAGATTCTGTGGGGTGTTCCAGGTAAGCACTCTCTGACTCATGCATAATGAAAATGAATTCAAATTTGTTTATGCCTTTCACTTGTTTTCTAATATCCTGTTGTATGTTTGGATTCATCTCCTTTGTGTGTATGTTTGTGTTACGATCCTCTGTCAGAAAAGAAAAGAATAGGACCAAACATACAACAAATATTCCTTCTATTATTCAGTATGCCACAAACTCTGTCAGAACAAAACGAGATGCTATGTTTGGATTCATCTCCTTTTTGTGTATGTTTGTGTTACTTTTCCCTTTTTTTTCTTCTAACTCTCTAGAAAGGAATGTCTTCCAACATCTCATCAACCTCCAGAATAGATTCTCCCATCTTTTCTTACAACATTGTTTATATTGAGAAGATGGACAGCTCTAACTATTCCAGTTGGTATTCGACACCTGGTTATGGTTAAGTGGGTTGAGCTACAAATCTCGTCTTACTATCACTACTGAATTCATTCCTACATAAAATCGTGAATTGCTTTTGTTACATGGAGCATGAGTTGCTTTTGCATTCAACAACCCCACTTTGTTTGGGTATAAGGACAAGATGTTCATGAACACTATAAAGGTCTTACAGACAAGTACTCGTGTACATTACCACTTTGTAAAGTGTGAATAGGGACACCAAATTGATTGTTGATTTCATTAAAAAGGGATTGATAAGTAGAAAATAATTTTGAACATCTTTAATTGAATATAATCACATGCAACGGGAACAGTCTTCTATAAAAGTAACAATATCTTGACTTTAATATAGAATCAATCTAATAAATCCTAATATCCACCGCTACTATATTTACAAGATTCTAGCAGGATGAAATAAAGCGTGAAGTGGTCATCAATTAAAACATGAGTGGTTCTTACAGTTCAGAACGACTTACATCTGTCTCAGAGATTCAACTGATGGTTTTTAAACTAAAGTTTTAATTGATTATGGATCAAATGATGACCACTTCGTAATACTCAGGATGGTTTGTACCTAGTACTGCACTTCAATTGTCAGTTTGCTAATGATTTGGAAGGCTGGACCATACCAGCTGATGGACCAGTTTCTGGTTTAAATTTTATGTTCTAAACAGGAAGTTGCATATTCAATGGACCATTTGAAATGTGGTAAGATGTAGTAGACACTTAATGTGTATAACTCGAAAAGAGATTTTCATTGTAGGGCGCTCAAATGCAATAAATATAGCTGAGAGGTTGGGACTACCATCTGTTGTTGTAGATACTGCTCGTAAGTTATATGGTTCTGCTAGTGCAGAGATAGATGAGGTATGAGTACTCTGAGATATATCTTAATTATATTTATTATTTGGAAATGGTTGTGTATGATATTCTAAGAGCATGATGTTTATTTATATTATTGTTTTAAATTCAAGTAATGAATTGCCTCCATATATTTACCACATTATTAATTCTAATTTTTTTACCTTGTATTTGGATAAGAAATTTCCCAATTTTTAAGATATTCAAATAGATTGAATTTGAATTGATCTCCCTTCAAATTGTTTCATTTTAAAAATGTTTTGTTTGGATAACTCAATTCAATTTCCTGAATATTAATTGCCTTCTTTGAATAGAGTATTTCAAGTACCACCAAATACAAAAATTATTTATATATCAAATAATTGTTAAAAATTAAAATATATCAAAATTGATTATCTTTTGCAGTCAATTTTAGTTGATGTTATTTTTTGGTCAAACTTCGTCAAGGTTTATTTAACTGATAGTCGTAAAACTTTTCCTTGATTAATATTAACCAATATTGTTTTCAGTTTATGTCGAATACAATTTAGGCTGAAATCAGTCAAAATTATTTTTTGCAAAGTTGATGATGATTGGGGTTTTGTGTCAACTTTTTTATCAATGTCAAGTGGAAAATTTCTCCAATCAACATTGGTAAAAAAGAAATCCTAATTAATGTTTGCTGAAAACTTTCCAGTTAACATTAGGGAAAAAAAATAACAAACTATTGATAACAAAATAACATATTTGTTGATAAAAAAATCACTGCAAACATTAACCAAAAAAAATAATGACAATAGACATTTGTTAAGAAGTAAGGTGAGATTTTCACCTACTTATTTTTGCTAAAATAGGTTTTAACCCATAGCCCTGATACCATGTTAAGAAGTGGACTTTAAACCTAATTCAACCCTACAAAATCAGATTGTAAAGTGAGGTTTGTATCCACTTATATACTATGGAATCTCTTTATCTCTAGTGAGACTTCTAACAATATCAATTGAAAAAAAAATTAATTCACAACCATAATAAGTTAGTCTCTCTAATATTAGCCAAGGAAAACTCTAACTAATGTCAAGCAAGAAATAATAATGGTTTATAAAAAAAACGTTCTAACAACTTAAATCATAAAACAACTCCTAGTAACCTCAATAAGAAAAACCCAGGTCGACATCAACCAAAAAGTAGTTATCTCGACAATCTCTCAATCTTAGTCAAATGGATGATGTCCAAAACCAAAATTGGGCTGAGGGGATAATTCGAAGAGTAAAGTGGAATTTGAAATTATATAACTTTAAACAATCCAATTACTTTAATGGAAATTCAATTTCTTTTGAATTCCGTACCCAGACAGCGTATTTTACCATAAAGCATTTCAAATTCTTTAAAAAAATGAATTACCCTATTAATTGCCTATTCAAACACACTATTAATGTATTGCAAATATTATAGTTGTTTTAACGTAGTTTATTTTTCATCTAGGTAATAACTGATATGGAAAGGTTGAAACAAAATTACCAAGAGCTGATGGATGAAGCGCGTAATTATCTGATGTGAGACTCTTTGCTTTAAAAAATATTAAATTCATTGCATGCTTTATCCCCGTATTTGTATTTCATGCAATATTTAAAAGAGAGGTCATTTCCTGATTACAACATGGGCACTTATTTCTGTATCTAATATTGGAGTAAGCTCATTCAGTTGTTAATGCATTCAAGGAAAAATGGATCAGGCAATCGTATTTACATCTTGCTTTAGTTGTGGACTGTTAATATTCTTTTTCTTTAGTTATTATCAGAATTGTCAATGGTTGTAATAAGGCTTCCATCTCTCTGTTTTAATAATTGGGGAGAATTTGTTAGACTAACCACCTGTAGGTTTTGTTAACCTGGGTTCTCTTCTATGCAATGGATGGAAATGTTGGTTAACGATGAAGGATTCATTTATTTGAGCATTGAACCAATCATATATTTAGTAACAGTAATTGTTAGTAATTAGTAATATATGCAAGAGTCTGTGTTATATATTAGTATTACTCGTAGATAATCCATTCAAAAAATTTTATTATGGAAATATAATCCTAGTAAACTTATTCAGATTCTTTAGTAGGGTCTAATCAGATTGCAAAAATGAGGAAAATGAGGATATCATCTTCCCATACTTGTATTATGACTAATTGTGCACAAACCATTTAGAATCGACTTATGTAAGTTTTTAATTGGTAATTTTCTTAGTGTTTTCTTTTTGTTTGTAACCGTAGGCACTCCAGAGGACTTTACAATAGTCTATTGAACACCAGAAGGAAGATTGTGAAACATACTACTGATATACAATTAAAGAAGATGAGAGATGTATCCGAGGCTGCGGCAATGGCAAGATCCATCCTTCACAAGAAAGTGAGGGAGTTGGATGTATCAGCTAAGCAACCTCCACAGAACACTAAAACTATTAGCAGCTCTCATTTATCAGCAACCAACAAAAGCCAAACTGCAGCAAATAACAGACAATCTGTTGTTGCTGATAGAAATACAGCTGCCGTAAAAGTTTTTAGTCAATCATCATCAGGTTCAGGTATGTACAAAGATAATGAAACATGAGGGGTATAGAAGGAAACCTAACTGCAATGAGTTAATATATTTAATTTCTTGCATCTGAATTAAGAGTACTGCTCTAGTTTATTTTTACCTGCTGATAGCACACGGTAAAGTTATGCTGTCTAGTCTTAGAGTGAGGATTAGAATCATAGAAATATTGATGCAAATGTCATTCACCTTATTGATCTTGCAGATAAATCTAAGCCTCCCAAGGTTGGTGATAGTGTTCATATCTCTTCCCTTGGGAAAAAAGTGACGGTTTTAGAAGTAGATTCATCCAAAGGAGAAATTGTAGTTCAAGCTGGAATCATGAAGTTGAAGCTGAAACTAACTGACGTTCAGAGATCATAGAAGTAGGGAAACCATGACCAATGTCATAAATGAGTAAGTCTTTTCTGTTTGCGTAGGATCATATGGTGTGTCTTTTTCTAACTGCATAGTAATAATAACCACCCTGCACCACATGAAAGTCCATATATTAATAGAAATTATGCAGCATCAAGTTTCGAGAATTAAAAGTTGATTTTTTATAATTTTTATTTTAGAAATCAGCACATTTTGTTGTGCAACTAAGTATAGACGGGGCCTTGGGCCTTACTCCATCCCTTGATTAGAGGTGGGTAAGGAGACCAGTCTGGCCCACTTAAGAACCAGTGGATCCCATGTTTTAAATGAACCAGATAAGTCTGATCTTTGAAATAAATGGCCTTCATTTTTTTTTGTATTGGATCGCCACAAAAGTCCCTTGATAAACAGACTAGTCCATAGACTCAATGATAATCCGAAAAATTGAAAAATATATCAATTTAAAAGAAATTTGTTTATTTTTTCTTTCCTTTGTTAGGATAAAATATATCAAACTAATATCTACTACATTAAAATCTATCAAGTCAAACTAAAATCTACTAAACTCAACAAAATTTCCTTTTTTAGTTTATTACTTATGTAATATTTTCATCTAAAATGCTGCAATATCAAGTCCACGGGTTTAACAGACCGAGCCTGTAAACTGATTATAATTATGCTGATTTCCAAAAACGAGTTTGTTATCTGTAAAGTCTGCACACTTAAGTATGGGTTCAAAAATTTGGATCTATATAGCCACCCTTTTCTGTGATGAACCAGCAGCAATCCCGAATGTTTTTGCTATTAACCGAAGAAACATGAATAGTTTTGTATTGCATCTCTAGTATGGTATCTCACATGAGAATCCTTTACACAAGTGCATCCATCTTGTACTAAATGTTAACTTTTAACTTATTAGAAGAATATATATGTAAGAAGAGAACACTAGACAATTTGATCATAGACTGCGACACCCAAACGGTTTTATTATTTTTATTTTTCATCTTTAACAACCCTTACCCTCTAGAAGTCCAAAATATATGTTTAACTTATTTGTATGCCCTTGAAAAGGGAAAATGTGCATTGAAAGTGCTATCATACGATGTGGCGTTAGAGGAAAAAAAGGTGGGGGGATTTTCAATATCAGAAACTTCAGTTCCTAGATTTAGCCGGATGTGTCAAACAATACAGTTTTGCAATGTCATCAGCTGTGCAAATAGTTGGCGTGCTAATTATGCAAGGTACATTTTCTTGATGATGCATACAAAATTCTATTGACTGATCTGCAATTTAAGCAACTTCAACTGTTTATGGTTTTGTCTCGTTGTCAGACTGTGAAATAAAGAAGAAAACAAGCTATTCAGTTGAAGTTGTGAACATCACATGGTGCTTGCTTGGTGGAAAGAACAGTGACAGGTATTCATAGAAAACAAAAAGTTTACGGTATTCTACCCTTTGTTTCTTTTCACTTTATATTGAAATGAGCCCTCTTATTTTGTTAGGTGCGATTTATTTTTGGTACTGCTGATCGTATTATCTATAGAAATGAACCCCTTTGTTTTGTATTGTCTATTTTAGGCCTTTTTTGACACTGATGGAGATGGAATGTCCCTACTCTCTTGAAGAAGATTCTACCGGATTCCAATTATGTGATTGGATTCCTTTAACTGAAAAACACCTTCCACGCCCTCCTTACAAAATCAATTTCTGAAAGGGGATCATGGCGTGACTGTAGAAACGCTTTTTTATCTGCTATAGTACAATGGCGATAACCAAGTCAGAATCTAGGATCTTGTACAAATCATCTCGATTCCCCAACCACTAGCCCCACCCTTGTGGCTTAGAAAGATTGAGTGTGGTAAAAACACAAGGTTGATGTACAAAACTAGTTTTCTTTTTTCCAACACAGTTTTGTGTAGGGTGTTTGTTTCTGCATCAAAATGTATGAAATGCAGTTTTTTTCATAAGCAACCTAGTGAAGTTTCTTTTTGTTCTTTTTAAGAAATAGAAGTGATTTTACATTCTCAAATGCATGTCCAAACATATGTAATTATTGTAGTTTATTGCCCCCATCTACTGATTTAGTTTTAATTTCTTTTTGTGGTACTGTCAGGGAATAAACGGAGTAATTTTGTTGCTATTGCAAGTTGCAACTAGGCATGAGATACAGTAGCTTACTGGATCCGAGGTTTAAAAATATTTTCTTAAGAAAATGGCCAAGTTGGAAAACAATTACCTACTTGACTTTAACATAAAATAAAGTTGATCAAATTAAAAATGCAAAAGATTTTGAATTCAAAACTTCCACCAAGTTGGTGGAACTTCCTTCATCAAGCACTAATGGGTAGCTGAAAGGAAATCACCAACTAAGAAGGAGAAATTGATATACTGTGCTTCTGTTCATGCAACTGCTAATGCCATGTGTTGCTTGGTATTTACGATTTTGTGGTTATAAAGCTTCAAATTTTACTGTCATTTTTCATTTGGGCATACAAGACTGTAATCAGAATTTTTGTTTTCACAAAGCTCAAGAGTCTTTCGTTTGAGTTGTGTTTTAGTTTGTAACAGAGTCACGACAATACCTTTTTCCACAAGATAATTAGTTAGTGGAATTAACTTTATGTTTTGAATTTGCATTGTGTTTTGACTTGGCTTCCTAAAAAATATTGCACATAACGAGGTATTCCAGCTTTACATCACACGCCACTAATGGAATTTGCTTTTGTACTAGTCCTTGTACTTTCTGCCATTGTTTATTTCTGCTGCATCATACACCACTACTGTTGTTATCTTGCACAGATTCAATTAAATTTTCAAGCTGTTACCCATAGACCATAATTTTGAACATTTTACATGAGGCAATAGACATTAGTTTAAATTCTCAAGCTGAAAAATTTGTTGATTATTCTAAATTATACAACAGTACCTGCAACAGTAGCAGGCATCAACTTCCCACCATAGGTAGTGACATATAAATATACATTCATTAAAATAACTAAATGCTTTAGCATCATACCATTCACTATAGCGTACTTTCTCTCTGTTTTAGTCTTGTATGTTCCTTGGATTACTGGTATGAAAAACTAGAGTGGTACTCAAGTTAAAATGTACTTGTGCTAGAAAAAGAAAACACATTAATTTTGCACAAGTTTAAGATTTTAGATGGATTGGACAATTCATAGAAGAGATTAAAATATTATCTTTTTAACTTGAAATTTCTAAAATAAATAATGTAAATCGATCTGTTTATGCATTGTTTATTTTACTCATTTATGTTTAATATAAAACGTCCATTGATTTTTTTTTGCAATTAACAATTGTTGATGAATATAATCTTTTTATGTGTAAAGATGAATTCTTCACAACAAACCATTGTTGATGAATATACTCTTTCTATGTATAAAGAACTAACAACAATGATCAACACTAAGAAATTGAGTTACATAATTTTCCAAAAATGTGGAATACAAATTGGATTATTTTTCGTTAGGGCATTATATAGGGATGTCGTTAACAACTTTTTTTAATTATTGCAAAGGTATTTTCCAATTTAAGTATAATTTATTAAAAAAAAAAACAAGTAGATATTTTTATTATTGATCACAAATGTCCTATTTTATTGAATGAAAAAATTAAAGAGTTAAAAAAATTCAAATTAAGAGAGAAATAACGGGAACAAATTATTAAAAATCAAATATTTAAAATAACACCTTTTTTTTAAATTTAACTGGAAGCAATAATTAAATTAGATAAAGAAAATATATTTGAAAAAAAATAAAGTAAAGAAAAAATTAATATAGAACAATTCTTTAAAGGTAGTTTAATTCAAGAATTAGATATTGATTTTATAAGTTAGAATTGAATTGTATAAAAAAAATATATAAAATGGAGAAAAACATCTATACCCACAATTAATTTAAATTAAAATATTTCTCTATTTTTAATTTTAATGCATTTTAAATCTAAATTGAAAACATTCTTATTTTCTCGTTTCACGCAAGAGAGAGACAGGGAACAGTCTACATTTTTTTTTCTAACATTATTCTTATTTAAATATTATTAAAAGAAAGTATTAACGTTCTTCTTTACGTAATTCCATTAACTTTATATTCCGCCTTCTTAGTCTTAGGACGAAATTAACTCTCTATTTTGTATCAAACTACCATAATTTGCTTTAAAATTATTAAGCTAATTTAGTTTTTAAAAAGTGTGATATTATATATAGTTATTTGATTTTTTATTTCTAATATGCACACATCTCGGAAATGATTTTTGATGTTTTATTTTAGCATTCACAGAATATTCTCTTTGCATCTTCGTCTCTGTTGAACTTCTTTTCACCATCAAATGAAAAAAAAAATGTATTCATTATTTTCTATGGAAACTTTTTAAAATAATAAAAAATGTTTTTTTTTTATTTTTTTATTAATAAACTTTTGTAATAGTTACTGCTAGATATTCTTTATAGTCGACGGTGATATCTCACATAAGTTTTATAAAAAAAAATAAAAAAAATACTGAACCTAAACGGAATATTGTTATTTGCGTTTTTGGTGGTGTGCAGACAAAACAGAAAAGAAAAAAAAAAACAAAATATCTTCTTTTCCGGTACCAATTACATCTAATAACATCACAAGTCACAAATAAAAACCCATATTTATGCCATAAGTCTAAGTCACTCAACCCTTCGAATAAAATGTGACCTTCTTATATATTATATTATGAAATTGTTTAATTTTAATCCTCGGATTATCTGTCTTTTATGTGGGAATGGATGGTCGATGACCACTTCATAGTAAGATAGAATAATATGTTTAAAAAATAATAAATCTTTGTTAGAATTGTTTTGATCCCATATTAAAAAAATATATTTTAAATGTAATTTAATCTCACCAATCGACTTATATTTACACTTATTTTCGCTTATATATTATAAATATAGTACTTCTAACCATCTCCAAAACTATTGAATTAACCATTTATAAGAGTTCTCAGATAAAGTTTACATACCATAAAATATTTTGCAGAAGTTGCATTGTTACACATATCTTACTACCCTACACGCTAACCCATTAACACAATCAACCAAAGTTTAATTAACCATGTACCACAGAAAAATCAACCTACTTTAACACCTAATTATCCCTTCCAATTTCAACATCAACATGGTGTTTGTTCAATTGAAAAACTTGAGCAATGTCAGTGTCAGCAACCCCAGCACATCCACACTCAAATGTAACATCCAAGAAGTAGAGCATGAAAACAAGAGCAAAGGAAGTGCAGAACACTGGAATTGGTCCAAAGAGCCACATGAACAGAGGGAATGAGAAGTAAAAGGCACGCAAGCCAAGGGACCAGAAATAGCTGCCTCTGTTCACAGTGGTCGCAACATACTCAGCTGTGAGCATTTGGTGCCTCACATTTGAAGTCACTTTCTTGAAGGGCACGTTGATAAGGATACTTGCATGGCTATAGTACCTTATGGACTGAACATTCAGCAGAAATGCCAACAAGAAACACACCAATATGGAAAAGAACTTTATGGACAAACCAAGGTCACTCCTGTCCCCAAAAACCTCAGACACCACGGTTTTCTTCTCATGCCCACTGCTCATCAACACAGCAATCAGGGAACTCAACATTATAGCTGTGGAAGCCAAAAGGGTCGATGCCATTATGTTGTTCCTCAATGATTGCACTGCTAGAACCCCATTCTTCGATACATCCTTCACACAGTATCATCCAAAATCAATGAATTTTAAGGCAAAATTATTGATTTTTACAGTAATTACTTTAAAAAATTATAGCAAAAGACTTTCTATCCATGACCTATACCTCAAATAAGAAGAAGCAGGTTTGTGTGACTTGAAATCAAATGCACAGATAAAGCTGATGCTGTGTAAAACAAGGTCTAACTAAGACATGCAACGAGTAATATATACGTTCCCAAAACATGCGATGAGATTCAAGGTATATCAGTTTGAACCCAGAAACATAATTTTTGAAATTACGCAAAACCCAAGAATCAAAATCGAAACTTTTGAGCACCCACTGCACATACCTCCATCATGGCCTGGACCCAGATACGGCGATTGATTGCATTGACACCAATGACTGTTTTGGTGGGATGTTTCATGACTCGGTAGAAGAGCCAGAAATGATACACCGACATCATAAGTAGGCCACCAGGGACTAGTATGAAATCCAGATCCTTCTTTTCCATTGAATGACAATGTGTTAACGAATCTATTAACAAACCAAAGGGAAACGGCACACAGTAGAGATACAGAACAGAAAATGGATTTGGAGATTGAATGGTGAGGAAGATGAAAAAGTGATTATGGAAGATTGAAGGAAGAGAGGGGAAGTTGTACACGGGTATTGCCGTGAATGTATGGAAAGAAAATAATGAAATTTGGTATATATAGAACTATCAAACACATGGAGGAGTTATATGTCATGCACACCCACGCACCCAATCAAACACATGCCATTCCATTTTGACTCCCTATTTTCTAAAGTCATAATTGAATTCAGGTATAAATGAATTCAGGTATAAATGAATTCAGGTAATGTCTGTATAATAAATATATGATTTAAACTCTCCTTAAAATTTCAGTTCGGTTCTCATTTTTTTATTTGTCTCAATTTGATCATACATTTTGTAAAAACGAACACATGTTACCCTAATCATTAATTGGTTTCGGACGGCGTTAAATTAAGATCACGTAATGCAGAGAAAATGTACTGATGTGTGTTTCTCATTTACGTGGAGTGTTTTGATTAAAGAAAATGAAATCCCTAAAGTAAATATCCCTAAAGTCACATAACCATATTTTCTCTTTAATTTTTTATATTAATTATATGTTTTTTAATGAGATTGATACAAAAATAATATAAATAAATAATTAACTATTGTACATTAATAAATTTTTTAAATATATGTTTTCTTTTTAATTTTATGAGTTTTCCTTTAAAAATAAATTTATATAAATAAAATATATATAAAATACCGTAATTTATTATAATAATATTATTTTATGATAAGACAAAACATCACATCTTATATACTAAAGATTTATTTTAGTATTTTTAATATAATATTGTTAAATTATTTCATTTTATAGAAGTTAATCCTAGATCATACAGGTTAGGATAAAAAAACTTAATAAAAGTAAAAGTAATTTTATTAAAAAGTTTATATGATTAAATATTTATAAAGTCTTAAAATTATATCTATTACAGTTAATTTATGATTTTTTTATATGTTAATTATTTTATTTTAACGATATTAAAAAAATATATTAAGATAATATATTAATTTAATTAATAATCCAATTTAATCATATTCACTGGCCATTATTTTGAACTAAATTATTATAAATTTAATTTTTTAATTTTAAAATTTTTATAAAATTATGTGTATTTTAATTGAATATTAATATACAAAATTGTTTATATTATATTAAATTATTATATAAAAATAATAATTTATTTAATATTTTTTAATGAAAGAAAACATTTCTTTTTAAACTGAAATATGTTTATTATATTTTTTTAAAATTATTTTATTTTTAAATTTAAATAAATTCAACATATATATTATATTTTTAACTTTTCAAAGTAATAAAATTATATATCTAATGATTACAATAAAAAATTATTTTAAATAATTTTTTATAAAATTTAATATTTATGTATTTATATTTAAAGAAAAAAGATAATATTAAAATATTATGTAAAACTTGAAAATTAAAATATTAAATAAAAATTATAAATAAATAAAATAAATAATTAAAAATAAACTAATTTAAGTCTTAAGAATACTCTGTTTTAACCCACAATATATCCTGTAGGTGGTGAAACTTAAAAAAAGTTTTCTATAAAGTAAATAAAAGATAAATAAAACTTGGTTTTAAAAATATTAAATAAAGAAAAGTAAATAATGTCACATCACCCATTTTCTTTAATCAAAACACTCCACGTAAATGAGGAACACATATCAGTACATTCTCTCCTGCACCATGAAGTCTTAATTTAACACCGTCTGATATCAGTTAACGGTCAAGGTAAAATGTGTTTATTCTTACAAAAAGTATGACCCAATTGAGACAAATGAAAAAATGGGGACCGAACTGAGATTTTAATAAAAAATGGGGACCAAAAGAAGGTTTAAGTCATTAAATCAAAAATGATATCCTGTATATATTACTTAATAAACAATTTCAAAGTCATTAATCTATATACACAATAATAAAAGTTTCATTATAATAAATAACTTTTGGGAAAATAAGTTGTTATTTTATTAAGTTGTTACTTAATAATAACATTTAAATTATTGTTTAACTTTAAATGTATTTTGAATTAAATTTTATAATACAATTTAATTAAAAATAAATGGATATAATTTTTCTAATTCAATTAGATTAAATTTGTTCACATGACAAATTATATCTCAGATTGTCTGATTAAATTATTTATATCATTTATACATTTTAGTCAAATATCAATATAAAATGTCATTTAACATTAAAAAAACATTAATATCATCGTGTTAACCGGATTCTATTCGGCTTTTGAATTTATAACCGAAATGTATGAAAATTTTAAACAAAAACAAATTTCAATTTTACATTTAAAAATTAAAATATATTTAACCAGTATATTTGTATATCTTTACACTTAATATATATTTTTATCACACGAAATAAAATTTAATATCTCTTATTCAAGTACTATCTTTTCATTATTATTTTTTCATTATTTTTACTTAACATCGGTTAATTGTTGTAAAATGAATTTTTTCTTGCTTCAATAAGCTAAGACTATTATTACTTGACAATGAGTAATGATAAAGTAATATATTTTTACATTCATTTATTCATAGTATAAGAATTAAATTAATATAAAAAAAATTATATTTGTTTTAAGAAAAAAAATAAAGGGCAATAATATCAAATAAATATAAAAAAAATTATGTATGAAAATATCATTTGACATTTACAATAGTAATCCTGTCATCGGACATCTTTCTTCCACCTCCAAGTGGCTGTCAAATTTCTATAATATATATATATATTTATTGAATGTTAATGATAGCTTGTTGAATTGTTTTGTATTTGTTCTTCCTCTTTTTATGGTAATGTGAAAGCTTGTTGTGACGATGGTGTCTGCTACATTGGAATGCCATAGCCAACCCACTAACTTTCCCCCACAAAACACTAATCTTATTAATCACTCTTTATATTCTCTAAAATTTTCTGTTATTTATTGTTTTCAAAATCAAATGTTACTCTTTACTTAATAATTAATATTGTCTTAAATTTGTTAATAGTTACAGATGTTTTGAACACGTAACCGTATTAATAGTTACAACTCAGTTTCACTTTAATTACTTTTCACTTAAAACGATGTGAGTGATTTAAGTTAATTATTTATTACATTTCTTTTAATGTATTTCATGTCTTATTATATTTTGTTCTCTCTCCTCATAACTATTTTCACACATCTTTAATTAAACCAACGATAAAAGAATTATTTTATATTTGGAATTTAAAAAATGACGAGTAAAAATTAACATTTTTTGTTGAAAAATGGACAACTAACAAAAATAAGAAAAAGGAATATGTATTGTCTTAAATATTTAGAGAAAAATTTATTGTATTCTAACCAATCCTTCTCTCTTTTTTATCAATACGTCTCTCTTTTTTAGATGTGACTTTTTGACGTTTAACTAAACAAATAAAAAAAAAGGTAACTTTTACAATTTTTAATAAACTGATTTATTTTTTCTAACAATATCTTTATCATTTTCACATTCTTTTACATTGAAAATATCACTGAAAATAATGTATCTTCTCTCTTTATATAAAAACATCAATTATTTTTTTCTATAAAATAATTTATTTCCTCTCTATATAATAGAGTATTAACTTTTCTTTCTCCATCCAAATGCTTGTAATAGAGTATATGAAGTGTATTTTCTTTTATTTCAATGAAAATAAGTTTCTTTCTATAAAAATAAAGTATAATTGGTCAAACAATAGTTAATGTAGTTTTAAATTTAACAAACAATAAACAAAATTTGAATAAAAAAGCTAAGAATTAAAAAGGAATATTGAGAGTAACTAAAAGAATAATTGATATTTTGTTAGAATGACAGTTAATAGAAATCATTTTTTTTTAAAATACTGCACTTAAAAATGATAGGGAGTAATTCATTTACCCTTAAATCTTTAATATTTTAGCTTTTCAATTTTATTTTCGATCTCTTCATGTTTTGTCATTCTTGATACTTCTTAATTTTCTTTCCATATATATACCTCTACGTAAATGTAATGTCTTTTTCTATGTGTAACATGAGCTAATGATTAAAGTTCATGGGTGAGAGCATTTCAAATTAAATATATCATTTTCTAGTTATGTTAACTTTTTTTTTAAATATACAATCATCATAAAGCATCAAGAGTTTAAGCATAACGTGAGTTTTTTTTTTTTTTTTCTTGTATGGAATGTTTTGTTCATGGTTATTCGGGATGAAAGATTGTATAGATTTTGAGTCTTCGTATTTTAGTTCAATTTTATGTTGATTGGGAATGAAATGACCAAATGTCCATAGAGACTTTATCCGATTTCAAGCTCTCACCACAAAATGCTACGAGTTATATCCAATTCTCCAAGGACGTGTATTTGATTACGAGACAACGTATTGGATTTTACAAGAACTCTATTCGATTAAAGTCCCTCTTATTCGGTTTCACAAAGGTGTATTCGAATTCACCTTGTGTTAGTTGATTCCAAACACGGCTTATTTAGTTCCAAAGTCCTTTATTCAGTTACACGAGCTTGGATTGGGTTTTTACAATTATATATATTATTGACAATTATCATTTTATATTATTTTTACTAATAAGAACATTATGATAATCTTTAATTTCTACCAATTAAATTATTTTTTTATTTGTCACATTAATCAAATCCTATCCTAATGTTCACAAAATTTACTTCCAAATCCAGTTCCACTCACCTCTAAATATCCTAAAAAAACAACAATCCACTCTCTCTCAAATCTCAAATGTATTTACTCTTTATCCTCCAAATCTATCCTATAAAGTGAGCACATCTAATTAATGAATATATTCACTTTTAGAAACAAATACACTTCACCAAATTCAAGAAAAAAATATATTAACTTTTTTAAAACGAAATATTCCTTTTTACTTAACATCTTTAAATTGTTTAACAATTACATTTCAACAAATAATCACCAAATATATAGATAAAAGTAGTATAAGCTTACAATTGTGATAATATTATTTATTTTTCATACTTATCTTATTCTATTTTAATAACATTGTTTCTCTAAAAGTAATGTAGTCTCGTGTAAAATTGCTATCATCTCTAAAAGACTGTATACATACAAAAGACTAATTAATGGAGTGAGTTTGAAGTTACTTTTGGAATTTGGATTTTGACTTTTGCATTTCTTCATTAAACGGCAAGATAGGGTTTTTGCTTAATCCAAATCCATAAAGTATTATATATGTTCCCATGAATAATTTATGTTAATGGATTTTTAATTAATTGAATGGTGGAGCTATTTAATTTGGTTACGTCTAATTTCTATTTTGTTAATGCTTATCTAACTGTGCTTTTATATGCCAAGAATGGCTTCCACACTGCATACTCCTGTCATTTTATTTACATTTTCTAATTTTTTTCAAATTATTTAATAAACACACTTTATTAAAAAAATTTATCTTATCATACAAAATGATATAATAAATATGGTTAGAATCAATGACATTTGAATTACTAATATTTTAGAATTCAGTTGGAGATCTCAGCTTAATTAAAAATAAATTTAATTTATAATAAATAAATGAAAATAAATTTTGAGAAAGGTTATTAACTCTTTGAATCAATATAATTTTGTCATATATATTATTGTACTAAAACTAGAAATAACAACAAGATCGTCAGTGTTATCTGATATTCCTATAAAAAAAATCATCCACTACCCGTTTAAAAAAAGTCTACGGATATTTTAAAATTTGTAGATATCTCTAAATATTTAAAAAAATTATATTTTATAAATTTTTAAAATAAAATTTAAATAAAATTATAAATAATATATTTAATATAATATAAATTAAATTAAATATAAATTAAAATTTCATATAATTTAGTTTTAATTTTAATTAAATTTAACTTAATAAAATATTAATTTAATTTTTTGTTTTTTTTCGAATAACGGATACCCATATAAATAGTATAATACAAACACAAATTTTTTGTCATCATAAACTAGAACAATGTATGGTTAAAGAGAAAAGTCATTTGGACTTTTTAAAAAATGTAAAATTATTATTTAAGAAAGACTAGAATTTATCTTCAAAATCATAGTATACAATTTTTATCAAATAAAACTATCTTATCATGCAAATGCCGTAACAAATATATTTTTATCAATATATATTATCTTCATGAACAATTAAAATGACAGAATTGTTTATAAACGAAGAAGATACGACGTTCACGATAAGAAGACACCACGTAGAGAATTTTGTCTGAAGTAATCATTTTATATTCTTAAAATTATAATTGATGTGAATATGATAATTGAAAAATCAATTTTAGGCCTATTTACAAATACTTTTTCAGTTACTTTTTCATATTTTTCGAACACATTTAAAATTTTAAATTAAATAATTAAGTGAAACAGATAAAGAGAAATAACTTTTCAAGAAATAAAACAGTAAAAAATCATTTTTATAATTTTCGAAAACTTCAAGAATATACATTCTACTTTCATTACTTTTGGAAATGCAGAAAGATTTTGTAAAACAAACGCCTCCATACATAAACTTACAGTTTTTGTACTTTAATTTTTTATGTATGATTCTAATTTTTTTATTTTAATTTTATTATTTTAACTAATTAAATTACTTTTTAACCAACTTTGGATGAATATGTTAAAATAATAATTTAACTAAAATTTTAAACATTTTTAATGTGGTGATTAAAATTTCGAAAAATTAACACTAAAACTGATATCATAAATTAAAGAAAAAAAGTATAATTTTAATAATTTAAATGTAGATTTGTATTAGTAAGGAAGTATATATTTTCTAGGGTTAAATATGTTTTTAGTCATTTAACTATCAAGCGATTTTGGGTTTAGTCCTTATTCGAAAATTTTGTTCATTTTAGTCCTCTTAGTTTTGAAACTCTTATAATTAGTCGTTAAAATTGGACGGCGTTAACTTTTGTACAAACGTGACAAATGGCTTGTCACGTTGCTTTTCTTTTTAGAAATTGATTGCCACGTTACCGTTGGCCATTCCAAGCTTGTGAACGTCCAACCCTTCGTCGTCGATTACCGCTTCGGCTCTATCACCGTCACACACAATGGAAGTTCAGATAAAGAGCCAATTGCCCTGGGATGAAATAGCTGATTGAGAAAATAGTAATAGAATTACCTGTTCCCATTGCGGGTGCAAGGGTTTGTGCTTGAGGAGGTGGCACTGATGCATATGATGATGAGGACGAATTCCAAGCAAGAGATGGATTACCCATGTTTAAAGGGTGCATTGTAGCTGAAGGTATTGGCAGAGCACCTTGCAGAGATGACATGGAAGGAAACTACAACCAAGGAACACCAATCTTACAACATCAACCCAAACGAGCAATTAATTAGTGACTTAGCGTAATAGAAAGTCAGCATATCAAATTTCAACTTTCCAGTATTTCCAAAGCAAGGTGATTAGAGAAAAATATAGTAAACGAATTCATACCATAGTACTTGCCAATATAAACAGTTTATGATAAAGTTGCAAACTTAAAAATCGGATTGTAATAGTACCACCACATTATTGTATGGATGGCATAGATGTGTAGATAACAAAGGAAAGAAATCATAATTATTGATTTGATCTAAAGAAATCAATCAAAATCATATAAATTCGATTTGGTGTAATTAGAATCTAATTTAATTTCATTATGCTTTTAGATTAGATACCACCCTAGAATCGGGAACCGCAATCACAACGGCAAAGGAGGACTTCCTCGACCTCTCTCAGGCCTTCAGTGATTTCTCCGCATGTAGCAGTGACATCTTCGACGAGCTGCAGCGCCTTGCGACACTCTCATCACCGGAATACGTGCAGAAGAACAATATATCTGGAGAAGTGGAGTCAGAGCGGAGCCCTGCACAGGTTTCCTGCAGAGGGAGAGCTTCTCCACAGAGATTATCGAGAGCATTTCGCTAGAGGATCTCTAGCCGACGGTGAAGATTTGCATTGATGGCCTCTAGTTGTAGTTGGTGGCGGTAAAGCACTTCACGGCGGCAAAGCTCCGGCTGCTAGCGAAGAACCGCGCCGACAACTGGATTTTGATTGCGGAGTTCGGCGCGGTGCCTGTTCTTGTTCCTCTTCTCCGTTGTAGTGATCCTTGGACGCAAGAACATATGATAATCGCGTTGTTAAATCTATCTCTCCATGAGGACAATAAAATGTTGATAACCAATGCCGGAGTAGTGAAGTCGCTGATTTATGTGCTGAAAACGGGAACGGAAACTTTGAAGCAGAATGCGGCATGCGCGCTTCTGAGCGTGGCGTTGGTGGAAGAGAACAAAAGCTCCAACGGAGCCGAAGCGGTAACCGGTGACGAAGGGTTGGACGTTCACGAGCTTGGAATGGCCAACAGTAACGTGGCAATCAATTTCTAAAAAGAAAAGAATGTGGCAGAGAGTAAAAAGGGAAGTTGGCTCATCGTTTGCCACGTTTGTACAAAAGATAACGCCATCCAATTTTAAGGACTAATTATAAGAGTTTCAAAACTAAGAGGACTAAAATGAACAAAACTTTCGAATAGGGACTAAACCCAAAATTGCTTGATAGTTAAAGGACTAAAAACATATTTAACCCTATTTTTTAATATTTATACTAAAATTACTATTTCACACACACACACACACACACACACACACACACATATATATATATATATTAATAATAATAATAATAAGTATTATTATGATCAAAATTCATTAGAAATATTAAAAATTCGTCGATAATAATTTTTTTTAATGGACTTTTGATAGATCAAAATTACCAGTAATAGTATCGTTGGTAAATTTATTGATGAAATTTTAAATTCGTCGATAATTAAAAAGAAAATCATAATAAACAAAGAAAAAAACCATCAGTAAAATCTATCGGTAAATACCGTAATTTGGTTCATCTTCTTTCTTGTCTCTCCTTCTTCTTTTCTCTTTTAAGGTCCAATTTTTTTCTACTTCTTTTCTCTTTTAAGGTCCAATTTTTTTCTAGATTCAGGCGAGATCACAACCCTTACCAAGACTTGCGCATGGACCTCCCACTGCATGAACCTCCCACCAGAATCACCGACATCTACACTAGTCATCACCATGATCCTTGTTGACGTGTGATGACCATTTCTAGCACCAGGTTCCACCATGCGTCTTTATCATTAGTGTTTTCTTTGTTCGCAATGGGATGTCTGTTAGAGTCGCTGATCTGCTCTATCCTCCTCCAAGTCGCTGGTGCAACTATGTGTATTAGCCATAATCACACGTTTTGCTTCCATTTTTTGAAATTTGAATCTTCCAGTTGTTGCTTCTAAAAACGATAGGATGGTGATGAAATTTTTATTCTGTGTGAGTGAGTGTTTGAAAAATGGAGGATTAAGGATGAAGAATGAAAAATGAGGTGTTTATTGGAGATGGATGACATGTTTGAAAATTTTCTCAACAAACTTTGAATGAAGATGAAGATATGAACTGCAAAGTGGATATATGGACAGAAAATTTCACACTCTTTTTACGACGAAAGAAAAACTTATCGATGAACAAAATATTTATTATCAATGATTTTATAGACAGAAAAATACGTCGATTAATTATCCACCAATAAAATTCATTAGTAATTAAAATTTCAAAATTCATTAATAAAATTTATTGATAATTTAAATTTATCGATAAATTTATTTTCATCGATAGAATTCTATTGTAAGACCCTAGATAATTATCTCTACAAAACACCTGTCCAATCAGATTTAATGCAATTAAACCACTCTGCCGTGCATTGAAAGACGCACCCACGTTATTACTCAGACCATTAAAATCCATTCACATTCTCTGCCACCCGTCCGCCAAGTGTCACGCTGGAACCTTCTGAGGCTGCAGTGGAAAACAGGTGTCCACATGAGAGTGCACGTCCGGTTGACCTTGGGAAGAAAACAAATTTTTTCTTAAAATACTTCTCCCACTCTCTGCAAACACCTTCTTCTCCACCAAGACTCTGACCTTTCTTCTTCTCCAACTTCTCTCTAGAAACCCTTCTACTTCTCTCTATTATTACTCATTCCTTTCTACTCCGATCAACTTTCAGAGATCGTAGGGACGTTCACGGACCAGTGAGCTTCATTTTGAACCAAACCTCTTCCGATTCTGTAACCGGTAAGTTTCCAAACCATACGCTCGTTCTGGAGTTCCTGTGAACCCTATTTCAGTTGCATGCAAGGATATAAACTGAGTTCTCTGAGTTTTCTTTGGTTAGACTTAGTTAAGGAGCGTAAGAAAGATCTTGGAGAGTAGAAAGCCATAGTTGGGCAAATTCAAGTTATACTGTTAGACGTACACTGCTATCCAGGTAAGGGAAGCTTATATGTTTAATTTATACTTGTGTGTTGTATGAAAGAATGTTATGAAGATATGTATGTGGGCTGTTTGAGTATGCATGAACGAATACTGATTGTATGGATGAATATGAATTCTTATTTGGTTGATCCGCATGTTGGTTTGATATGTATGGAAGATGGATGATTAATGTAATGTATGAGTTATTAATGTGATAAATTCTATAAGATCTGTAGATTAATATTGGATGTGAAGTTATGAAGTATGAATCTTATGAAAAATGTAAAGTTAAGATAGTTGGAAAAATCTGAATATGATAATTCTCTCTATGATAAATTACGTTCGTCATCGTACGGTCTTATACCGTTCAGTTTCCCTGACAAAGACTTAGAGTAGAATTCTTTCATTTGGAAAGAGTTCGGTTTGAGAACGAGCGCCTTCATTGAATTACTATGTTTGAGCGTTCGGCTCAGCATAGAGTTGTAGTATGCTTTAAATTAAATAATATTGAATTAAGAAACGTTCGGTCTTATACCGAGCGTTCGTTCTAAAGAGCGCTCGGTCTTATACCAAGCGTTCGTCCTAAATAGCGCTCGGTCTTATACCAAGCGTTCGTCCTAAATAGCGCTCGGTCTTATACCAAGCGTTCGTCCTAAATAGCGCTCGGTCTTATACCAAGCGTTCGTTCTAAATAGCGCTCGGTCTTATACCAAGCGTTCGTCCTAAAGAGCGCTCGTCATATTGAACAACCACTTGGATAAAATAGCGTTCGTTCCAACATTTCAATATTATCCTCTTACGTTCGTTCAAATACTGGCATCGGTCTTTCATATGTAAAATTCTTCACAGAAAAATTCTAAGTGTTATTGACCATCCTTGGTACATTAAATCTGGTCCAAGATCTATATTATGAAAATTTTCTAAGTATCATTATACCTTCAATAAGAGTCTGTTCATTTAACTGACCAAACAGAGAGTCACGTTCGTCCATCCAGTACTTTATTTGGACGTTCGTCCTAATTCTTCAAAGGACTGAACGTTCGTCCTTTTATGCTCTTAAAGTTAAAGATGAGAATGATGATAAATTATAATAAATTACAGTGCGAACACTATATTGAGTGATTTTGTGATGATGGATTTTGGACGAGCGTTCCAGGGAGGAACGTCTCATATGTTAAATATTAAATTTGGTAAAGTATGACTGTGGATAAGTTAAGACTCGTTGTCCATCCTGATATTCAGTGATTACTCTTCTCACGTAGAGAGGGTAAGTCATGCGTGTGAATGGCAGGAGGTCCTTAGTCCATAAGTTAACATGGGTGACGTAAGAACGGACTAACCTCGAGTGGCAGCTGATTAGGTGTATCCCGGTTATTACATCACTCGAGTGCAAGGACGCTTGTAACTACACAGATCATACAGTCCGGACGGTCGTCTTACTTATATATATGTATATATAAAGTTACATGATGTTACATGTTAGACTATGTGCTTGTGTGGAATGATATGTTCATTGTATGTGTGGTTTGTATGAATTAAATTATATAAGCTTACCCTTTCGTTTTTCCTTGTGTCGTCCACTGTTATGTACGTTCGTCCTGTCTTGCAATGATCATCCGTGTGGATGTGAGCAGAAGGTGAGGCCACTCTGGAGGACGTCATTCAAGAAGAAAACTTAGTTGAAGTGGAAGTGAAAGCGGAGCAGTAGGACGTCCGTCTTTCATTTTGATTAGACGTTCGTTTCGTTTTGTTCTTCTGTTTTGGACGTTCGGTTATTTCTTTTGTAAAACCGTTCGTTCTAGTTTATTTCCTATTTTTTTGTTACGCTCGTTATTTTGTATCCAAGCCGTTCGACTTTTGAACCTTAATCTATTAATGTAAAGACTGCATGGTTTTACTGTTAATTGTAATTAATTCTGATTTATGGTAATTACTATATTTTGGGATGTTACATTAGTGGTATCAGAGCAGTTTTGTTCCTTAAAGGAACACTGTAGGTTATGAGCATACTATGCTTTTGCTGTGTGCTCAACGTCCGTTTGATGAATGATTCAAACTCCTTAAAATTTGCTAATAATTGTTTTCTTTGCTTCTCAGAGAACTAATGGCACCAATACCTCCTTCTCAACCTCAACCAACCGAACGTGATGCATCTGATCACAATAGGCTATTGAAATCAGTAATAGGAGTACTTCAACAACAGAACGCTGCATTAGTGCAGCAGATTACGATCGTTTTACAAAGTTTGGAAGCCGCACGTGCCAATTCTGAAGCGACCCAAGAACAGCTGGTGGAGAGTTTCCTTCAACATCATCCATCTAAGTTCAATGAGAAGTGTCTCCCTGGTGAGGTGGAGAAAGTTAATGTATTAGAGAAGAACGTGACAGAAGTGGAACAACATATGAAGCAACAACAACAGGTAATGAGAGGACCCAAATCTTCAAGGAATATTACTAATTCAAGGAGGACAAGGAGGACGCCTTACGCTCATACTGGATTACCATCTACTCCTAATGGGTCTGAAGCACAATCGTTAGTTGCTGCCAATCGGTCTGGACAGCAAAGGGCAGTGAAGTGTTTTCAGTGTGGAGGACCACACTACCGAGCATCATGTCCTAAGTTGTTAGGAGTAAAGTTATGCACTCGTTGTAGGAGAAACGGACATCTAGAACGCGAGTGTAATATGGGAGGACGAGCAGTGATGACGCCTCTAGATGCTGAAAGAAATCAACCAAGGGGCGTGGTCGAACAGACAATAGGTCAGGATTAGGCCATGACAGGCGCTGGAACAACAAGTTTAGGTACATTCAACAACCACACTTACTTATTGTATGAACGGCCTTGCCGTACATTGTTTTAAATTGTTGTGATAAGGGAGTCGTTTGATCTGGAGATGAAAGTATCAACAATTGAGTTAGTTGGATATCTAACCTGTGAAATAGTACTAATTATTATTTTAAGGAGTGTTGTTTACTGGAATTGACTGATCTAGGATATACTCCATAAAACTGGAGTGTCGACGTTCGTATCTATTAAATTAGATCGTTCGGTAGTGAGGGGGTAACTGAACGGTAATAGTAAACATTTGAATTATAGAGTTCTCCGGAAGAGACGCCCAGGCTAGCTAAAAGTTGAATCTCTTTTTGCGCTAATACCAGATGTCAGGTTAACATCAGTAACCTATTGCAAAGTAGCAATTGCGGAGTGGATGGAACTCAATAACTAGTTTAATTGAAGCAAACATTTCGTTATATAGTACTCTCGTTTTCGTGGTATACAAGATGGATGAGTCAGAGTGAAACATGTGAGAGCATTGTTAGGAATGTTAGGAACAATAAAGAACTAAGGGTAGAATCGTTCGAAGTATGAATTACTGGATAAGCAATATGCAAACACTAAGACGGGTGTAAGCAGTGATAAACCTAAATTTGGGTTTCGTTGAGAGTTTCAGTAATTGATATTATAAGTAAGGATACGAACGTTAGTAGAGAGTGAAACGATCGGTAGAACCGATCGGTAATACGTCTAAGATACTATTAGATTTACTGAGAGTAGATTGAACAAGAATTTTCGCTTTATAGTTATCAGTTTGAGTAGTTAATGATAAGGATTGGTTTCACAGGACAGCAGGGAAGTGGTTAGATTGTTTAGAATACAATTTAGTAGCACTCCAGGTAGAGATTTTCATTTCATCTCTTGGATCTGTGCAATCATCTAAGAGTAAGTTGGGTAACCAGTTGAGGATTCGTTCAACTTATTACTTCAGACGAACGGCCAGACGGATAGGACAACCCAAAAACATGAAGACCTGGAAGTATGCTCGTTTTGAATCGAATTGGGGTCAGAGGTGAAGTCTAGTTTTCTCCAATGACCAAGAAAATCCACTCTCTGCCTAAACCTAAAATGTTTGATACTTCCTTTAAACCACTCGGGAATTCCTTATATTCCCTTCTCCAAACAATAACTGTCATTTAGAATCAGCCTTATATTTTATTCATTGCGTTTCTTGTGATTAATCGTTCGGTTTTCGTCTGACAAACGTTCTCTTTCTTCTAAACGTTCGGTTATGAACGAACGTTCGGTTCTTTTGGCTGCTCGGTTTCATTCGTTCTTTAGCGTTCGTTATTTATGTCCTTTATTTGGATTAACTATACAAATATATATAGTTCACCTTGTCTTGTTTTTCATTAATAATTCTATTCCACGATATTCAGATTATTCTTTCGGTGTTTCTCTTCTCTGGTCCGCTGTTTCATATGTTTCATTGTTTCACACTCGACTCCAATAGAAACAAACTCCCATATTAATTCTTTTCCTCTTGAAAGACTTGTGACTTTTCTTAATAGTGATTTTTCTCGTTCGGTAATTATGTTACCGATCGATCAACCTTTCAAAGCCATTAATTCCTTATTTAAATGTTATCAACCGTTTACTTACTTCAGAGTTCTTCTGTAGTTCACTCTCTTTCCATAACCATTCAGCCTTGAATATTTACTAAGGACGCGCGCGGGTAGGTAGAGTCGTTCGCCTTAAAAGCTGTTTCTCAAATTCATTAGTATTACCAAATCTTAAATAGAATCTGGCGAGTTGCGTATGAAGATATCATTGCCTCCTCAATTAACGAATCATCATCTAGTTTTCACGCATCACCTCTCTGGAAGTATATTGGAGACTCGTCTAATGTGCTAGATCTAGAAAACGTTCGTATTTAGGAATACCGATTTGTATAGATCCAACCAGTATGTATTGGACATACCCCAACCAAGTGTTTCAAGAGAAAATCCATCAGATGGGTGAGAGTGGTCTGGAACGAGAGAAGTTGAAGATTTGCAAGCAGAGACAAAGTGTTCCCGCCTACCCTTTAGTATCCCTTGATTTTCGAGGACGTGTGTCCTATATCACATGGGCGTTTGGGATGAAATTTTGCCGCTAGTGGAGTTCACGTACAACAATAGCTATCAGTCTAACATAGGAATGGCGCCGTTTGAAGCTCTCTATGGGAGGAAGTGCCGAACGCCACTCTGTTGGTTCCAAGAAGGAGAGAACGTGCTAACTGGACCTGAGCTCATCCAGCAAACGACCGAGAAAGTTAAGTTGATCCAAGATAGATTGAAGACGTCCCTGAGCAGGCAGAAATCATATGTGGATAGAAGAAGAAGACCCTTGGAGTTCGCTGCAGGAGACCATGTCTTTTTAAGACTTAATCCGATCACTGGAGTAGGCCGAGCCGTTCGTCCAAAGAAGCTATCCCCCAAGTTCATAGGACCGTACCAGATTTTGAAGAAGATTGGACCAGTGGCGTATGAACTAGCCTTGCCTCCTCAACTATCAAATCTTCATCCAGTCTTCCACGTTTCCCAACTCCGGAAGTACATAGCCAACCTTTCTCATATATTGGAGTTGGAAGACGTTCCACTACGCCAAGACTGAACGCTGGAGATGAAGCCAGTTCGTGTTGAAGACGTTCGCACAAAATACTACAAAGGAATAGACGTTCGGCTAGTGAAGATGGTGTGGGACGCGAAGACTGGTGACTCAACGTGGGAAGTAGAGGATGCTATGAGGGACTTGTATCCTCACCTATTTCAAGGTAAGTGCTAATTTTCGAGGTCGAAAATTTTTGTAGTTAGGGAGAATGTAAGACCCTAGATAATTATCTCTACAAAACACCTGTCCAATCAGATTTAATGCAATTAAACCACTCTGCCGTGCATTGAAAGATGCACCCACATTATTACTCAGACCATTAAAATCCATTCACATTCTCTGCCACCCGTCCGCCAAGTGTCACGCTGAAACCTTCTGAGGCTGCAGTGGAAAACAGGTGTCCACATGAGAGTGCACGTCCGATTGACCTTGGGAAGAAAACAAATTTTTTCTTAAAATACTTCTCCCACTCTCTGCAAACACCTTCTTCTCCACCAAGACTCTGACCTTTATTCTTCTCCAACTTCTCTCTAGAAACCCTTCTACTTCTCTCTATTATTACTCATTCCTTTCTACTCCGATCAACTTTCAGAGACCGTAGGGACGTTCACGGACCAGTGAGCTTCATTTTGAACCAAACCTCTTCCGATTCTGTAACCGGTAAGTTTCCAAACCATACGCTCGTTCTGGAGTTCCTGTGAACCCTATTTCAGTTGCATGCAAGGATATAAACTGAGTTCTCTGAGTTTTCTTTGGTTAGACTTAGTTAAGGAGCGTAAGAAAGATCTTGGAGAGTAGAAAGCCATAGTTGGGCAAATTCAAGTTATACTGTTAGACGTACACTGCTATCCAGGTAAGGGAAGCTTATATGTTTAATTTATACTTGTGTGTTGTATGAAAGAATGTTATGAAGATATGTATGTGGGCTGTTTGAGTATGCATGAACGAATACTGATTGTATGGATGAATATGAATTCTTATTTGGTTGATCCGCATGTTGGTTTGATATGTATGGAAGATGGATGATTAATGTAATGTATGAGTTATTAATGTGATAAATTCTATAAGATCTGTAGATTAATATTGGATGTGAAGTTATGAAGTATGAATCTTATGAAAAATGTAAAGTTAAGATAGTTGGAAAAATCTGAATATGATAATTCTCTCTATGATAAATTACGTTCGTCATCGTACGGTTTTATACCGTTCGGTTTCCCTGACAAAGACTTAGAGTAGAATTCTTTCATTTGGAAAGAGTTCGGTTTGAGAACGAGCGCCTTCATTGAATTACTATGTTTGAGCGTTCGGCTCAGCATAGAGTTGTAGTATGCTTTAAATTAAATAATATTGAATTAAGAAACGTTCGGTCTTATACCGAGCGTTCGTTCTAAAGAGCGCTCGGTCTTATACCAAGCGTTCGTCCTAAATAGCGCTCGGTCTTATACCAAGCGTTCGTCCTAAATAGCGCTCGGTCTTATACCAAGCGTTCGTTCTAAATAGCGCTCGGTCTTATACCAAGCGTTCGTCCTAAAGAGCGCTCGTCATATTGAACAACCACTTGGATAAAATAGCGTTCGTTCCAACATTTCAATATTATCCTCTTACGTTCGTTCAAATACTGGCATCGGTCTTTCATATGTAAAATTCTTCACAGAAAAATTCTAAGTGTTATTGACCATCCTTGGTACATTAAATCTGGTCCAAGATCTATATTATGAAAATTTTCTAAGTATCATTATACCTTCAATAAGAGTCTGTTCATTTAACTGACCAAACAGAGAGTCACGTTCGTCCATCCAGTACTTTATTTGGACGTTCGTCCTAATTCTTCAAAGGACTGAACGTTCGTCCTTTTATGCTCTTAAAGTTAAAGATGAGAATGATGATAAATTATAATAAATTACAGTGCGAACACTATATTGAGTGATTTTGTGATGATGGATTTTGGACGAGCGTTCCAGGGAGGAACGTCTCATATGTTAAATATTAAATTTGGTAAAGTATGACTGTGGATAAGTTAAGACTCGTTGTCCATCCTGATATTCAGTGATTACTCTTCTCACGTAGAGAGGGTAAGTCATGCGTGTGAATGGCAGGAGGTCCTTAGTCCATAAGTTAACATGGGTGACGTAAGAACGGACTAACCTCGAGTGGCAGCTGATTAGGTGTATCCCGGTTATTACATCACTCGAGTGCAAGGACGCTTGTAACTACACAGATCATACAGTCCGGACGGTCGTCTTACTTATATATATGTATATATAAAGTTACATGATGTTACATGTTAGACTATGTGCTTGTGTGGAATGATATGTTCATTGTATGTGTGGTTTGTATGAATTAAATTATATAAGCTTACCCTTTCGTTTTTCCTTGTGTCGTCCACTGTTATGTACGTTCGTCCTGTCTTGCAATGATCATCCGTGTGGATGTGAGCAGAAGGTGAGGCCACTCTGGAGGACGTCATTCAAGAAGAAAACTTAGTTGAAGTGGAAGTGAAAGCGGAGCAGTAGGACGTCCGTCTTTCATTTTGATTAGACGTTCGTTTCGTTTTGTTCTTCTGTTTTGGACGTTCGGTTATTTCTTTTGTAAAATCGTTCGTTCTAGTTTATTTCCTGTTTTTGTGTTACGCTCGTTATTTTGTATCCAAGCCGTTCGACTTTTGAACCTTAATCTATTAATGTAAAGACTGCATGGTTTTACTGTTAATTGTAATTAATTCTGATTTATGGTAATTACTATATTTTGGGATGCTACATCTATCAATAATTTTAAAAAGTTTTGTAATAATATATATATATATATATATATATATATATATATATTCAATTAATTAATTCATTTACACTTTGTATAATTAATTAAAGGTTTAATACCTCTTTTGGTCCCTAGAAAGGGGGTCAATGTTCAATGTGGTCCCACCTTTTTTTAGAAGTTCAATGTGATCCCATCTTTTGTAAAAAGTGTGCAATCAAGTCCTTTTTGGAAACGGCGTTAAGTTTTTAACGGAGCAGCTGACAAGGTGGACTGAAGTTAGCTACGTGGCTTTGTGTGGGTAATACGTGGTTGAGAGAGGGTCATACGTGGGTGTGAGAAGGTAAATCAGAAGTTAGGGTTTGAGTTGCAGAGAAATTGGGATTTATCGTCGTGTTTTTTCTGAAGGGTGTTCGTCGTGTTTGAAAAGTTGGGGTAAAGGATCTTCTCGGTGTTTACATTTCTTACCCAGTTCGCTAGAGTCATCGGCGGCGGCACCAGTGGCCTCGGCAAAACCTTTCCGGCGTCGTCGCCGCACCTCTTCCTTCTTTCAGATCTGCAAATCGTGAAAACATGCCTTTGCAACCTCACCTCGTCGAGACCAGAGCTGCGAACGTCGCTGACATGGGTTTTCTCCTTCTTCCAGGTCCACCATGGTTGCGCTTCTCACAGCCGGTCAGGGTGTATCCGGTAACGTCAATCGGAGCTAGAGCTGCTGCCATCGTCGCACGAACCTTTGCTTTTTACCCCGTTAAACACGCGAAACTCCTCCTCGAGATCTCCGGCGACACAACCAAACGGCCAATCACGAATTCCTGCGTCTCCTCCAGGATTAGAGGCATCAACGGCGACAACCATAGTCTCTGTCACTACGATTCACCTGCTCGTAGTTCCACCTGTTTCTGCTACCCTTTTAAGTTCACAACAAATCAAAGACGGAGGGCTCTAACGCGTCTCCTTCACAGTGTGTCTCGCTGCCACACTTTTCCATTTGTCATCCAATCTTCTACTCCCTCTTTGTTCTATGCATAGAAATTGTTAGAAATTGGGTGAAGGATTTTGTGCTAGGTGAATGGAAAATTATAGCAACGGAGGTTGAAGATAAAGGTTACGGTGTGCTTGATGGGTTGGTTGAGACTTGGAAAGTTTAAGGTTCTTGTGTTGTAGAAGAGGTTGAAGTGTTTAGTGATTGTGCTGGAAATTGAAGTCCTGGATATTATTCTCAAGTAGTTATGAATTAACGTAGTGAAGGAAGAAAATTAAGAGATTCTCCTCCTCCTCTGTTATGTCTGAATAAAATTGAAGAAGAAAGAAGAAAGAAGAAATGAATGATGAAGGAGATGAGTAATAGAATCGCGTGTTGGTGAATTAAAAGGATGAGAACAAAGTTCCTGTCTATATATTGTAATTTGTGATTCTATATTATATGTTATAATTCAGTGCTCTTACCTGAAGAATATGATGAACATCCTTCAGAAGAAACACGACAATAAATCCCAATTTCTCTGCAACTCAAACCCTAATTTCTGATTTACTCTGTCACAGCCACGTATCACTCTCTCACTGCTACGTATTACCCACACAAAGCCACGTAGCTAACTTCAGTCCACCCTGTCAGCTGCTCCGTTAAAAACTTAACGCCGTTTCCAAAAAGGACTTGATTGCACACTTTTTACAAAAGATGGAATCACATTGAACTTCTAAAAAAAGGTGGGACCACATTGAACATTGGTCCCCTTTCTAGGGACCAAAAGAGGTATTAAACCTTAATTAAAATAAGTTTTTCCTTACATAAGATAACATTTTTCTACTCTCTTTTCATATAGCTTATTTTATGTTCTTAACTTTTGGTCAAAATTTGGCTTGTAGGTTGGCATATTTGTTTTAAAGTCTTAAATTTGCATAACTTTGGCTAAAGATGACAAGGTAATCAATTGAAGAAGAACAAAGACAACTACAAACAATATTAATCAAAATAAATGATAACCCTGAAAATAATAATTGTTTGCTAATTCATTTATTAAGTAATAATGAAGATTGAGTTAATGATGAAATTATATTAGAGTCACCAAAATAACCAACAATTAAAACAAGAAGAAAGAAAATATTTTTTGGTAATTATTTTAGTCGTGAATGTTAAAAAGTCAGAAAATAAATTAGGAAAGTTACTACACACAATATTAGACTAAAAACAATAGTGCTTATTGTCTGACAAAAAAAAGAGAGTAGAAACTTATTAAAATGAAATCCTTGCATTTGGTTATTCTTAGTAGTTTGTTTAAGAAGTTGAATTTATTTTTAGAAACAAAGATAGAAAATAAAAATAATGATATACACTATTCTCTTTTAATAATATTTTCTTAAAAAGGGATCTGGTTGCCTAATACTTCCTAAAACGTTTAAAATATAATTTTTATCTCTATGAAATTTTAATTACAAGAGTAGTTCACTATATTAATATATTATTCAATTATTAATAAAAAATTGTTACCATATTTATTATAATGATATGTATGTATTAAAATTAATTATGAAAGATATTAATATATTATATAAATATGTAGGTTGATGTTATTATTATTTACATATATGTAGCATCCTTTTCAAACCAATGCAATATGTGATTAATATATCTCTGATTCAAGATATTTATTTTAATTTTATATATATATATATATATATATATATATATATATATATATATATATTTAAAAGAGTATTTTAAAATTTAAATTAAAAAAGATAAAGTGTGTTTTCATTCAAATATTAAACTTTCTCAACTTAGTGCGTCTGTGGCTAATGTAGTTTTTGTGTCAAAATTCGATATAGTACATAAATTAATATTTAAAAAAACGATATAATAACAAACAAAATAGTTATATATCAAAATATACCTTATTAATACCATAAAGTTTCATGGCAATTAAATAAATATGTAAATATGCATTATATAGTATAATATAAAAAGCACGTTAAACAATATAAAAAATTGTATATAATAATTTTTGAAAGATTTTGGACAAATTAATATGCATGAGACAAATAAACAGTTTAAATGCATGAGACAAATAAACAGTTTAAAACTGTTGAATTTTTATTGATTGATTAAATGTATGAAAAATATACTTTGACACATATAATTTTTTTTATATTCATTTAATACTATATTTCCTTATTTTTTTACTTTCTTTTTTGAAAAGTTATAAAAATTCATTTTTTTAAGACTATTTTACGTTAAGTGTGTCAAATGGATGTATTACTCTTACTTTCTCTAAATGTATATTTTAGCTAAGTGTCTCACTTGTGTAAGTGTTATTTTAAGAAAATAAATTTATCTATTGTATTTCTATATTCAAACATGAAGCTTTTGCTACCTGAATTGTCCTCATCAATGTCCTTTAGGATAACATTGAGAAAAAAAAAACAATTTTCTATAATTAAATAATTCTTTATTTATAATAATTATTAAATTTTATGTTTTTAAATGAATATATTACTTTAAAATAAATTAAGAAAAGTGAGAGCCATTTTATTAAAAATAAGAAAATTTGGGCTTCATAAATATATATTTGTTCCTGCTTCTTTTTCGTGGCGTCAAATCTAAATGAAATCGTAAAAAGAGGTATGGTTTAGCAGAAGAGATTAATCATGATAATCCTTATAGATGACCCATATATTCCATGAATGAAAGAAAATGAATAAATTTACATTGAATCTCACTTCTCCTATGTATTTTTCTAAGAACAAATGTGTATGTCTATTTTAACATTAAAGACTGAATATTATTTCACCAAAAGAAGTTTCCAAAAGATCTGTCACTTTCTATATGACCTGGAAACTTTTCAAAAGAAGCTTTCTGGAATTTTTCAAATAAGATTTTTGAAACAAAATTTCTAAAATGCATGAAATACTTTCTGGAACAAGCTTTCTCGAATAGAATTTTCAAAATGATTTTTCCATAACAACCTTGCATGAAAACACATAAAACATTGATTGAGGTGCAGTGATGAAAAATGTTTGTTTTTTTTTGTTATTGTAAGGTTGCAGTTAGTAATGTAGGGATGCAGGAAGCAATAGCCTGCAATAAAAATGTCTGGTAAGTATTGGACACGTTTTTTATTTAGGCAGTGGCATTTTTAATACGTAATTACCTTTTGCTGTCCATTTATTTTTTAATATACTTCATTTTATAATAATATTCTTAAATACTATTTTGGCTTCATTCAATATTTTAAAATTTTGTTATTTAAACAATTAATTTAGTGCATAGATTAGTTAAATGTGTGGATTGATAATTGAACCGCATGAACTGATTTATTTTAAACATATAAAACTTATATTAAAAGATATCGTTTGTTAAAATGATGATCCAATTTGACCCGGTCCGACTCTTCAAGGGTTGGTCACTTATTGAACCAACCCAATTCGATTCAGGGTGTTGCTCTCTCCACCACCACACCTTTCTACCTCCACCTTCCATTTACTATTTTGCCCCTAAGTAAAATTTTATTTTTAGGGTTATTTTTAATTTTACCCATTCACAACCTATTCCACTAATATCCTATTCTAGTCCCCCATACATGAGTAAAATACTTTTCTTTCATTTTAACATTATATTTCTTCCTCTCTTTCTTTCGTCGCTGTGAGATATTATAAGTTGTAAAGGTTGGTGGTGGTGGAAAGAATTATCAAGCAGTCTCCCTCTCGTGGTGCAGTGTGTGGAGTGGTGCATTGCGTGTGTTGCTTCCTCAAGGTGCGTATTCGAATAAACCTTCAAATAAAACCCTAAAATAAAAAACGTAACCTTTAAACGGAGGTGACATCCTTCAACGAATGTCAAAATTCTTCAACGGATGTCAAAATCCTTCAACGGATGTCAACATCCTTCAACGGATGTCAACATCCGTTTAAGGTAAAACGGATGTCAACATCCGTTTAAGGTAAAACGGATGTTGACATCCGTTTTTCCTTAAACGGATGTTGACATCCGTTGAAGGATGTCACCTCCGTTTAAATGTTACGTTTTTTTTATTTTAGGGTTTGTTTTATTAGTTTATTCTTTATTTTGGAAATATTTTAATAATTTAATTTAAATGTTTTGATTTATTATTTTTGAATATATTTTTAATGTATTTTAATAATGTAAGGAAAATGAAGAAGAAAGAAACGGAGGAGGAGAAGTGAAATGGAGAAGACAAATGGGGTTGCAGAGTAAAATGGAAGACAAATTGTTAAACGAAAATGAGAGATGGAAAGATTGGGTTCAGGAAGTAAAGTAGGAGAACTAGGTTTGAAATAAATTAAAATAGTAAGAGTAAAAAATTTTAATCTGAGGATATAATTGGAATTAAAAAAAATTGGGGAGGTGGAGGGAGAAAGGTGTGGTGGTGGAAGGAGCAACACCCTTCGATTCATTTATTAGCAAGCTGAAAAAATTCGAACCTGACTCGACCCACCACGAATTGGTGGGTTAAATAGGTTGATTCACTTAATATAAGTTTTTCCCCATCTACAATATAATAAAAAATGCTAACTAATAATATTGAAACACAAAAATAATAAATAATTAAATTAAATTAGATGGGTTATTAAGTCAACCGGGGTTCTACCCAGGTGAGCCGGGTTGAAAACTAACCTACATAAAAAAGTTACATTTTTTTCAAACCCAACCCAGCTGAAACCCGTGGTGGATCAGATTGGTTCGCAGGACTACGTTTAATAAATCAATCTTAGTACATTTACATTAAACCAAACATTAATTTAGCAGTAAAGGGAAATATATGTGAAAACCAACCACAATTATTTCTGTACACATGGCATACCCAATAAAGTTTCGAATGTTTCTTCCTACACCTCAAGAATTTCATCCTCACCTCCAACTTTTCTGATAATGTCATTTTTGTCCTTTTCTGATAATGCCATTTTTGTCCTTTGTCCAGTCAAGATTCTCTTTTCCCCTATTTTTAAAACGAAAACGTTTCTTTAACAACGTTTATTTGCCAACGATTTGACAATGCCACATGGAGGTTGTCGATTGGCTGAATTTGAAAAAAATATATATATACAATTGATTAGACGAGGGTATTATCGGAAGGGAAAAATATGAATTTTCTTTCGCGCTTTTCCTATTCTTCTTTCATTTGCAGTTACGTTCTCTCATCTCTCGCGTTCTCTCATCTCTCTCGTTCTCTCATCTCTTTCGTTCTCTCATATCTCTCATGTTCAAACCCTAAAGCCTCACCTTCTACTAGACGGTTGGTATTGTGCCTTCTCACTGTTCTGGACGTTCATCTTGTGCAACATTGAAGCCGTCTTCAACGTCCTTGTTGAGCATTAGTATTGTGCCTTCTCGCTGTCGTGGTGTTTTTTGCTATTGCGCAAACCCTAACCATGTTCTCCAACATTGGCGTTTTCATGTTGCGCGAACCCTAACCATCTTCTTGACCATTGTTGTTTTGTTTATCTTATAACTACAGGTCCAATGGCAGCCCAAAAAGGAAATGTAAGATGAAATGTAATTTTTTTTATAGATGATGTGTTATCCTCTGAATTTTAGTTAATAATCATGTTTTGTTAATTTTGTGTAGTGACGCCTTCGTACCTCGATGGATTCATCCACCATTGTTGAAATGAATCGCTTACTAGGAAACACTCATGTAGAGCGCATTAGGATGACTCCATTTAGGTGGTGTCTGCCGCTGGGCTGGGCATGATGTTAGTTTTAGAGTTAGTCAACAATTGGTCTCATTTACTGTTTTTGATGTGTTCATGAGCACAAGTTTAGAAATAGGTGGTTTATATATCCCTTTTGATGAATAAGTAGTTGGATTGGTTGATCAAATGTTTAATCCAAAAACCACTACTTTGAAGGAGTTGATTGACATGTTTAATGTGATTGTCCAGGATCAAAACATTGAGGTTGGTGTAGTATGCAGGTTATATATATTAGTGTGTTTGGTTGCATTTTATTTTCCTAGGAAGTATGTCTATGTTTCTAACATGCCTTGTGCAGTGTTAGATGACTTAGACAGTTTGTGTTTATACGATTGGGGCACCGGTGTACATAAACATATTGTACATAATTTAAATAAATGTATGAAGAAAATAATGTCGGGAGCTATCGCCCATTCACTAAGTCTTAGTGGCAATGTGACCGTGTTGCAGGTAACATGATTTTATAATTGTTTCACTCAATGGAATGGACAACATTGTAAATATGGGTCACTATTTATTTTGATATTGTAGGCTTGGGCAGTTGAAAGACTTTCTTTGCATGGTCATGCTTCTCACAGGAGGTTCCCGCGCATATTGCGATGGTTCCCGTATAACTCAAGGACAAAAAAAATTGAACATATCTTTCAGACCGGAGGTGTAAGTCTTTCAACCTTTGTTATATATATTTTTTTAATTATTGATGGTCGTATTTCACTAATTTTGTTGTTTGTGTTTGATATAGTTAAATCTCGAGTGATATGTAAGTAAGCAAGATCGTCAATTGTCCGAAATTCGTGCTATTTTTCACATGGATGATGGGCGGATGAGTGAAGGATCGTTTCCTGAACAATCCAAGGTTGAGGAAGCAGATGATGCAAGCTCCAATGACGACACTTGGGAAGCAGGTGCTGAGGAGAGAATGAGGAAAAACAATCAAAATATCATAACATTGAATGCCAAGATTGGAGTTCTTATGAGGGAGTTAATTGAAAATTTCAAACTCCAATCTTTAATGAAGAAGTTGCATGTGTTAATGATGAAGAAGGTGGTGGTGGAGGTCATGAAGCACCTGCAAGTGGAGGTGATGAAGAAGGTAATGGTGGATTTGATGAAGAAGCTGCTGGTGGAGCTGCTAAAGACCATGCAGGTGCATTTAATGAACAACCAGGAGATGACGAACCTGTGCATTTAATCATCCAAGTGTTTGTATTGAAATTGATGATTATGGTGATGATGATGAAGGGGAGGTACCATTGGCGATCCCCCCTTTGCACAGTTTTGTTGGTGATCCAACCACTACTGTCGATGTTGACCAATTGTACTATGCAGTCAGCGTAAGAGACAGTGTACATAGGTAATTGATGAGAATTGTATTTGTCATTGGTGAAAGATGATTGTTTCTAATTGAATAATATTTATTTTTTAGGGTTGCATGTGAAATAATTGGTCAGACCTTGAGCACAACTTCATGTTACACTTTAGCGCCAACCAAATACGTTGATAACACGATAACTATTATGTGACATTGCTTTATGTTTAATGTTGGTGGTTATGTTAATAATTTGTACAATTTTCATTGCATAGGTGGTGTTATTTGCTACTACAATTTTTATGTACTTTGAGAAAAGGTTGTCTGGTGTTGTTAAGAAGATTCATTTCAGTCCATTATACGCGGTAAATAAATTTTTCATGATATCATATATTTGATGGTACAAATTATGTGTAAGGCATTGTGGATTGATGAATTTGAAATTGTTCACAACACCATATTCTTACTGATTATAGGAGACGTCCACAAAATCGTCATGTGTTTACTCTTCATAATTACAACACCTATTTGCGTTCTGATCATTTTGGACTTGGAGACATTGCCACAATTGACTTTATGAGTTAGGTTTAATTTGTAATGACAATGTTTGCCCAATTTTATTTGTTCATGTATTGACATTTGGTTTTCTTTATTTGTAGTTGTTTATGCCATTTGTCCATGATGATCATTGGTGGTGCTATTCAGTGAAACTTAGCACATTACAAATATTTGTGATTGACTCATTGGGGAGGGGTATCAGAGACCAGAACAAGATTGACAAAGTTATTGTATGATTGCACAATTTCTGTTTAAAAATAAATTGCTTATTGTCATTTAACGTTGTATTGTTTAACTTGTTATTATATTTCTTATTTGGTAGGCTGAAAATCTTCAACGATTTTTTTGCATCTTGTACAATAGACCGGAAGGGAGTATTGGACCTTTGTCTGTTGAACAAGCAAATATCTCATCCCAACCAAACTTGTAAGTTGTTATAACCATTGTCTTTAAATATTTGGTGTTGTCATTAATGTACGTTGTGAGAACTACTATATGTTGTGCTTGTATTGTTTCAGAAATGATTGTGGAGTTATAATGTTAAAAGCAATGAAAATTTGGGATGGAGAGGACAAATAGAATGGGAAAATCATGCCTCAATATACGAATGTAAGTATCATTATGATTGTTAGAAATATTTGATGATTGTGTTAATTTCTAAAGTGCAAAAGGTTGGTTTCAAAAGGAGTTGCTTGGAATTAGAAAGAAATATGTATGTGAGTGAATCCTCGACAACGAGAACATTAGAAGAATGGAAGCGCTAGCAGAATATGGAATGTTGTAGGATTGTTTCCATTTGTAGAAATTTTGTTTGTATTTAGAGGAAGATGGATTTTTTCCAATAAGATTGTTATATGTACATATTGTAACAAACAATGATATATATGTACAGATTGTAACAAACAATGATATATATGTACAGATTGTTATTGCAATAAGATGATAGCTTTCATGATTACTTTATGTGCAATGTCATTTTATTTACGTTGTGTGTGTTTTGATGACAAAGGAACACGCAATATTAATAAGTCTTTTAAATTAATCCAATGGTTTACCAAGTTCAGTGAACTCCTGAAACTTGTGGAGGAAAAAACCACATAGGTAATCGATTACAACTGGTTGGTAAACGATTACACGAGTAAAATCTGTCTTTTGTACACACACTTCAACTACAGGAGCCACCTATTGTTACCAATGAGGAGCATTGGTATCTTGAAAGCTACTGTAAAGTTTTGATGATGATAAAAGCTGAAGAATTGAAGACTCTAAATGCATCTTTGTTAAACGCATTTTGTAGAAACAAATGTATAGGATAAAATGTAATGATCTAAAAACTCTTAGAAGCTTTCATATTTAGTGAGTCATTGCACAAATAATCGATTATCAAGAGGAATAATCGATTATCACAAGCCAGTTTAGAAGAGAGTTGCTTGCGCAAATAATCGATTATTACACAGAATAATCAATTATCACTGTTTTATTTAATTCTGTCCAAGTCTCTGGAATAATCGATTATTGGTAAGGATAATCGATTATCACCATTTTGAAAACCCCATAACGGACACAAATAATCGATTATCACTTATGATAATCGATTATCAATGGCAGTTGGGAGATGTTTTTTAGTTTTTGACCCTGCACGAAACTAGGCTTATAAATAGAGGTCTTCACAGCTCTTAAAAAGAACTTTTCAATTGAGAGTATTAGAGCTTTGTGCCTAAGGGAAGCTCTCCGTGAGTGAAAAGGATCTATGTCATTTTGAGAATACAGTTTGTCTGAGGAAGTTCTCAAAGTGATAGAGTGCTCTTGCCTGGTCTTGTGAATAGGAGAAGCTCGCGTTTTGTGTGTCAAAGGTCGGAGCAGTTCTCTTCAAGTTGGCTGAGCAGGTTCTTCCGTTCGTTTGTCGAAGGAAGGTGTTTTCTATTCTTTGCTTATTTTGATTATCTGATTGTAATCTGCAAACTATATTTTTAGTGAAAAAGGTTAATCACTATTTATAGTGATTAACGACTGGACGTAGAATCTTTTGATTCGAACCAGGATAAAAATTTTGTGTTGATTTTCTTGATCCCTAAACTCTTAGCACATATTTTAACTTGTGTTGTGATCATTACACGCTTTCCGCTGTCTATATTTTATTCCGCTGCGCGACTCGATAACGGTATCGATTGTTTCAACACCTATGGTAACCTAGGTGACCATGGTCAAAATTTGTAAGTTTCTTACATAAGTCCAGTGGTTTTCACTTGATTTTGTTGTTCAAGTGTGAGTAGAGACTAGGAAGTAATGTTTGGACACCCCATGATGGAGGAAAGGAACAATGTTTATGAGATGAGCAACTTAGGTGAATTCCTCAAACGTGTGCAGGGAAAAACACCCTGGTAATCGTTTACAACTGGCTCGTAAATGATTACACGCCTAAAATCTAGGTTTTGTACATAAACTTTAACTGTAGGAGCCACCTGTGGTAACTTGGGGGACCATTGTCAAAATTTATAACTTTCTTACATAAGTCCAGTGGTTTTCACTTGATTTTAGTGTTTAAGTGTGCGTTGAGTGTGGGAAGTCATGTTTGGGCACCCCATGATGAAGGAAAGGAACAATGTCTATGAGATGAAAAACTTAGGTGAAGTCCTCAAACGTGTGCAGGGAAACGATTACAGGAACAAAATCTTGGTTTTGTACAGAAACCTCAACTGTAGGAGCCAACTGTGATAACCTAGGTGACCATTGTCAAAATTTGTAACTTTCTTACATAAGTCCAGTGGTTTTCACTTGATGTTGTTGTTTAAGTGTGAGTAGGGGCTGGGAAGTCATGCTTGGGCACCCCATGATGGAGGAAAGGAACATTGTTTGTGAGATGATCAACTTAGGTGAAGTCTTAAAACTTGTGCAGGGAAGAACACCGTGGTAATCGTTTACAACTAGTTCGTAAACAATTACATGAACAAAATCTTGGTTTTGTACAGAAACTTCAATTGCAAGACCCAGTTGTGGTAACCTAGGTGACCATTGTCAAAATTTGCAACTTTCTTACATAAGTCCAGTGGTTTTCACTCGATTTTGTTGTTTAACTGTGAGTAGAGGCCGAGAAGTCATGTTTGGACATCCGATGATAGAGGAAAGGAACAATGTTTATGAGATGAGCAACTTTGGTGAAGTCCTCAAACTTGTGCAGGGAAGAACACCCTGGGAATCGTTTACAACAGGCTAGTAAACGATTACGCGATCAAAATGTTGGTTTTGTACAGAAACTTCAATTGTAGAAGCCAAATGTGGTAACCTGGGTGACCATTGTCAAAAGTTGTAACTTTCTTACATAAGTCCAGTGATTTTCACTTGTTTTTGTTGTTTAAGTGTGAGTAGAAGTTGGGAAGTCATGTTTGGGCACCCATGATGGAGGAAAGGAATAATGTTTATGAGATGAGCAATTTATGTGAAGTCCTCAAACTTGTGCAGGGAAAGGATAAGTGATCCACGTTGCACTGAGTCAAGGAAGATCAGATTTTATCAACTTGTGCATTAAAATATTATTTTTGAATAGTAAAAGAAATTGTATAGTAAAAAAAATTGGCTATAAATAACCAAGGAGAGGGAAGGGAAATTCTGCACCAAGAAGGAGAAATAAGGAGAGAGAAAATTAGGAAGAAAGAATTAGGAAGTTCTGGTTGCAAGGAGAGTAGAGATTCTAGAAGATTTTCGGGGGAACAACTTTTGAGCAAGAAACTAATTCTAGAAAAGATGTTTAACCAGCTTTGCCAGATTCAACTTCTTGGTTCTTCAGAACATTTATATTAAAGAATTTTTTTTTGTTAGTAGGATAGAGTAATCTTAAAAACCGGAGTTGGTAAATCTCTGATCATAGAACAACCCTGGTCTGATCCAGTAAGTTGTGACTAGTTATATGTACTGGCGTTTATGATGAGTTTGATTCGTCAAACATTTGATTCTTCTCCAGTGACCAATTATAGTGGTATTTTATTAGTGTACACGACGTTGGGATTTGATATAATAGTATTTGATGGTTATTTAGTTTTATCATGTATAATCAGGAAAGATTATAATGACTCGATCTCACAAAATTGACCCATAATGGATAGGTGTAACAGATTGTTCATGTCATCTAATGTGATGATCATCTCACCTATCAGGAGATGGAAAGTACTCATCTCGAAGTGTCACCTCTCCGCAAGCTCTAGGATCAATCCATGATCGATGCAATCGTAGGATAAGTTTATTAAAGAACTCAACCTAGACATTATGATAAAAGGGTCAATATCCTCATGATATAATCCAATTTTTTTCACTTTTTTGTCATGAGAGATCACCTTGATCTCCCTTAGATCCTAACTAACTAACAACAAAATATATAACAAAAAGAAATATAACCAACTAAGTACGAATTAATAGTTAGGTTATGTACTTACCTGGCCTTAATATATGGCAAATGCAATATGTTGCGTATAATGTGTAAGAAGCGAGATATCCTGTGAACATATTGGAAATCCACCTTCTCCATCTTATTGTTGAGCAACATCCTCCTACTTAACATGTTCGTGCTCAACATGCTCTTGTTCAAGATAGTCATCATGCTCTTCAATAATAAATTCCTTCTCAACGACAACTCTTACCATCATGAGTAGACATACATCTAGTTCTAACCATATTTGTCAACCAAATATTATATATATATATATATATATATATATATATATATATATATATATTATATAATTAACTAAATATAATATAAACTTAGTAAATAAAAATACCCTATTATTAAATTATATCAAATATTGGAAAATTTAAATTTCTCAAGATATAAAAATAATTTATAAAATATATGTAATAAAAAAATTAAATAATCAACATTACTTAAATAAATAAACAAATATAAAATTCAAATTTAAAAAAAAATTAAATTCGTAGTTTTTAAAAAACAAAAAAAGATATATAAAATTTATATTACAAAATAAATCTAAAATAAAATAACATAATAAAAAATATTTAAATAAATAAATAAATATAATATTACAAATTATAAAACAAAAAACATAACTGTAACATCCCAATAAATAGTAATTACCATTAATTAGAACTAATCACATTTACAGAATTAACAATGCAGTCTTAACTACAACAGCTGCTTAAAAGCCGAACGCACAAGATATATAGAGTTCGGAATCTAACTATAAAATATCAAGTTCTGGTCGAACGGTTTCACAAAAGAAAACTAAACAACCGAACGACCCAAAAATACATCCAAAACCACTAACTAATACTAATAAACGAGCGCTCTACTGCTCGGCTTTAACCTCTACTTCAACAAGGTTGGCGTCTACCAAAATTTCTTCTTCCAACAATTCTTCAAGTGGCGCCTCTCCATCTGCTCACATCCACACGGATGATCATTGCATTGACAAGACGGACGTACAAAGACATTCGACAACACAAAGAAGAGGACACAGGGTAAGCTTAGGTAATTTAATTCATATAACCAACATACTTTAACATATGTAATCAATCATACAATTCATACAACAATATATATATATATATATAATTGTCCAAGCATATAATAACTCATCCAAACTCTCACAACTAACGATTGTCCGGACTGTATGAATCCATGTAACCGCAGGCGTTCGTGCACCCGGGTGATGTAGTAACTGGAACCATCCATCATCAGCTGCCACCCGAGGTTAACCCTATCAGTCCAAAGTACTCAATAGGACTAGAGTCTCCTGTCATTCCCACGCATGACCTACTCCCCTCTACATGAGGACGAGCACTCATGGAATATCAGGATGAACAGCCATCAGCGATTTTACCATGGTCATACTATACAACATATCACATTTAGATCATAGAGACGTTCCCCCTTGGAACACTCGTTCGAATTTCACAACCATTTATTCATCTCATATAATATTCATCATTCCAAAATAAAGTAATACCGACTACCAAATAGATGAACCACCTGTATTAAGAAGGTTGCTCGACACTGTCGGTCGACACAGATGAAGGATCTGTATTACAAGGATGCTCGACACTATCGGTCGACACAGATGGATGATCTGTATAAGGGTGCTCGACACTGTTGATCGACACAGATGAATGATCTGTATTTCAAGGATGCTCGACATTGTCGGTCGACACAGATGGATGATCTGTATAAGGGTGCTCGACACTGTTGATCGACACAGATGAATGATCTGTATTTCAAGGATGCTCGACATTGTCGGTCGACACAGATGGATGATCTGTATAAGGGTGCTCGACACTGTTGATCGACACAGATGAATGATCTGTATAAGGGTGCTCGACACTGTTGATCGACACAGATGGACGACCTGTATTAAGAAGGGTTTTCAAGAAAAGAGTAAGAGCGCTTGGTGTAAGACCGAGCACTACCCAATACGATTACTACGTGTAAGATCGACACTGCTCATTATGAGCTCTAAGTAAAAAACCTACATAGCTCATGCTCGACCAGAAGCCTTCCCAAATGAAAGTATTCCAATTCAAAGAAGTTTACTAGAACACCAAACGGTCGAGAACCGTTTAATGTCGGACATACGTTATCATAGGGAAGTTGATATTCAAGTTTCACTTACATTCTCTCGTTCCTAGGCATGTATATTTCGTATTCATACGTATCACTCATATCATACATTTCAACCAACATATATCATATTCATTCAGTACAGCAACGTTCGATCATGCATACTCAACCGACATACATCTCATACATTCAGTTCATATCATGTTTACATACAACATACAAGTATAAATTAAATTACTAAGCTTCCCTTACCTGGTTTAGTAGTGAACGCCCAAATGCAAGGGTTTTGTTTGTCCTCTAACAGCTTTCTATCCAAGGAGCCACTCAACAACTTTCACTTAATCTAAGACACCAAAATCATAAACAACTCAGACCTATAACCCATGCATGCAACCAGCATTTTGGTTCGCATGAACTAAATGGACTAATGTGTAGAGACGAGAACTTACCAGTTCAGATCTCAGTTCTGTTCGGTTCAGAACGACGCTCACGGTGCAGGGAATGTTTCTACGGTATCTGAAAGTTGATCGGAGGAGAAGAAAGTGAGTTACGGTAGAGAGAAGATGAAGGTTCTAGAGAGAAGGTAGAGAGTTTGGAAATCAGAAGCTTGGGGAAGAAGACGAAGCATGCAAAAGAGTGGGAAGAGTTTTTTAGAAAATCATTTTCCCCTTCCCATGCAGGACGAACGTCCATTCTCCTACCGCCACTTGGATTCCATTACCGATTTCGAATGTTCCAAAGTGATACTTGGCAGTTGCAGGCAGAGTGGGTGTGAGTGCGTTTTAAATGTCAGTGCACGTGTGGCGCGGTGCATTTAATGATGGTCAGAGTGTGGGGTTGGGTGCGTTTCTTAACACAAATTCTGAACAGAGTTTTTGGGTAATTAAAATGGGATTTGACAGATGGAGGCAGGTTGAATTTTCGAGATCTTACAATAACAAAATAAATTTAATATAAAATTACAAAATCATAAATTTTAAATAAATAAATATAAAATTATAAATTATAAATGCAAATAACAAAACTAAATTAAATTCCTAAATTTATAAAATACATAACAAAATATTTAAAAACATATTTTTTATAAATAAATAAAATACACATAAAATATAAAAAACATAACAAAAAAACAATTTAGAAACAAAAAATCTAGCAGAAATTAAAAAAATAATAAAAAGGTAATTCAGCAAACTTTAGAGCTGAGGAAGCCAAATACATTTAATAAGTCGAGGCCTTAACCGATTTTCAAAAGCCAAAAAAACCTTACCCGTGTTTTGAATTACTATACACTTCGAATTACTATTAACACTTCGGAGGCCTCATCCTACATTTTCACATTCTACCATCCCTACATTTTTAGATACTTCTAATTCATAACAAATAATTGGTTTCAATTATCGATTTCAAGCATGAAACATGCATCAAACCATGAACAACGTCAGAGAGTGTAGGAGAATGAAACTTACCTTCAAGACGATCACTAATGACGAAGACACGCCGAAAGGGAACATCACCAGCCACACCAAACCGCAATGAGGGAAGAGGCGAGAGCACAAACGAACCAAATGGGAGGCACGGGGAAGAAAACGAAAATAGGGGAGAAGAGATTCTTGATTGCTCAAAGGACAAAAATAGCATTATCAGAAAAGTGGGAAGTGCAGGTCGAAGGTGCAGGAAAAAACGTTCCTTAAATTTTTATCTTTCGTTTCTGACGTTTTAAAATAATTAACATTTCTAACATAATTTCTTGAAGGATGAATCCGATTACGTCAACAAAGAATTGTCAGAATAAAATTTGATAAAAAAGAAAGAGTAAAACGAATAGTTGTTTCCATTAAATAAAGTCAGAAAGTGAAATTTTCAGAGTCTATATTTATAATAATTCTTAAAACTTACAGAATGAAACTGGTGATATATGTTGCAGAACTTATTCTGAAATCTATAATTTCCCTAGAGCCTTCCTGCCTTATGTTGAAAAACAACCAAATAAATGTAAGAGTCACTTGCCAAGACATGATAGTATTTCAATAAAAAAGAGACATGTCCAACCACTTTCGTTATCAGCTACAATCCCAGGAAGAGAAAATTTGTTCAATGTTATCACAAGGGAGAGAATTTGGCAAGTGATGTTGATGTTCCACTGGGAAAGCTGAGAGAATTGAAATTTCATCTAACAAGAAAACGAATATTAACTCTAATTTCCTTCAAGCAAAACATTCATTAGAGTTAGTGCTTACTATAACACCAAATCGATCAAATCATTCAGAAGATTTCATCTCTTCCTATACATATAGAAAATTGAAATGAAAGAATGGAAGAAACTAGCTGCAGGCTCTAAAAGAAAAAGTTTCCCTCTGCAATTATGTATAGCAGCTAGAAATAATCTAGTATTTTACAAAGGCGAAAATTTACATATTTTCACAAGTTTCTTCTCTCACATAAGAAACTTGTAACTAGTTACAATCACCGGTAAACTCAGAAATGCACTGAATCACACAGAGAACAAATACCCTATGTTAGAGAAATTAAAATTTAACCTAGAATTGTAAGACAAAACTTGTGATTGAACACAAACAAGTTGAAGAAACTGAAGAAACTTGAAGGCCAAATATTTAATGTTCCAAAACTTTGATCCTGTCGAGATAGGAATTCATGCGATCAGAATCAGCAGAAGAGAAACGATCACCGATCATGAGTTTATACTGCTCAAATTTTGATTCCTCACACTTCAAGGCAGCATTTTTACAAGCCCTTATACTTCCTGAAGCACAATGTAACATTTCATATCAGGATTTATAATTATTTTACATGTTAAACATCATATCTTTAGGTTGAAATCACGAATACGGTCAATGGCTAGATGCAATCAAATTGATAAAAAATGTCTAAAAGATTTTCTGAGTTTCATTCATATTACTGTAAATATAGCGCATACATTATTTAAATAGATTACTTATCCCTCCTAACCCGCACTGGGAAGTAAGAAAAGCCATGCATAACTAATCTATATCTACATATGACTTCGGCACACAGTCCATGTCACCTCAACAATTGCATATATCATCAAATTCCAAAGCTTCACTCCCCTCATAATAGGAAGTCTAACATCCAAAATCTCAATTTTCTGTCATTAGTTATAATGCACGTCTTCTGTTTTCACATTTGGTAGTTTTGTTTTAATAACAAATGCCATCGCAGATTACAACCTCATAGCAAGATAGGGTCAATGTACTAGTTATGAAAATACGAAGGCATTCAATTGTTGTTGAAAAGGTTTTCTGACAAAAGCATTGCTGCACATAACAGTATTCGAAATCGAAATCTGGACCAATTTGTTTTTGGTATGATCCTGGAGGTATTGAAATCCTTCCAAAGGCCTAAACAATTTTTTTTCTGATACACATGTAAACCTGAGGATCAAACTGAATAGCAGCCAAAAAAGCAATAGCACAATGCAAAATTTCCGAATTTCACAATTTTCCTTTCCCGTGACATATAATCTAGCACACCCTTTTTTTATTTTTGTCTCTCGTTAAACAAATTCCCAAAGGAATTAACGAAAAAACAATGAAAAACTATAAGAACCAACAAAGCAGGATTTTTTTTTGTTTACCAGACAAATTCAGCAAATTAAACACGACGGGGCAGTTTGCAATGTTTGTGACCATCGTAATGGCAGACCATAATTTCTGATACTCCTCCCTTGATACCCGAATTATACACACATTGGTAATTGAATTCACATACTTAACTGCAGACAAAAAACAAAAATCAAGTGTTAATACCATCAAAATCTGTATACTAGCATGAAATCAAACAAATTACTGCTTACCTTGGAACGATCCCAACGATGAAGCCAAACCACACTCTCCAAAATTCTCCAAAAGGCTCTCTTTCACAGCTTTGGAGACGTTAAATTGTGTAATTATAACAGAATCATCGCCAACTTTGTCTCTATTAGGGTTGAGAAAAACTTCCATCACCATGTATCTGTTTTTGAACGCCACCATCCTTAGCGCTCAAGCAAATCGAAAATTCGAATTTCCAGACCAAAAATGACCGACGGAAGAAAGAAACAAAAACCCTAGAAGCTAATGTCCGATAAGGAAATACGGGTCGGGTCCTTTACTGGGCTCTGATTGATGAAGCCCAATAGTGCGTACACGTGTTGACCTATGATAGGGCACGAAGTTTTCGCGGTGTGTCCTTGTTTATCTCTCCACCTAATCCGCGTCGTTTTGAAATTTTGAAAATAATAGTGAGCCAGTGAGTGAGTGGCGCATTTAAAACACGAGAGTCGAAAAGATCCGTTGCGGGACACGTGCACAAACAAATACATTTTATTTTTATTTTTTAGTTTCTTTCCACTGTCGTGTTATTTTTTTAAGTCAACGTAGTTCAATAAATTTCTAATTTTTTATTTTCATATTTTAAAAGCTTCATAAATTACACTAAACTTTGGCTGAATTTCTTAAATATAAACTTTTAAAGTTTATAATGCTTCAATTCTAATTGAATCAATCCTCAACTATTTAAATCGAAAATTAAAATAAAATTTCCGAGGATAGAAAAGCTTAATTAATTTGACAAAAATTGGAGATGTAAATTTCATATAATTCAAAATTAATATAAGTGTTAGTGTAAGAGTTTTTCAAAATAGGAAAAAGTATAAGGTTTAGTATTCTCATTGAAATGTATATATAAATAATTTTCTTGTGATTATTATAAAAATTAATAAAATAATTATGCATGGGAATTAAGATTAATAATTAATAATTAATAACTGGACGACACTAATAGCAGTATCTTCTATGGTCCAATACATTCACTCACATGATTAATTGAACATTTTTTTTATAAAAAATAATTGGTGGGATGAGAAAGAACGTTGGAGTTAGATCCGATAGTTAATCCAGATTTGATGGAGATGGTGCCACCTGAAAGGACCCGACCCGAGAGTGACATGTTTACATTTGGGTCACAATTTGCCCGAAATTGGACGCGCATTTCCGGTAGTTAGTTTTGTCCTACGTTGGTGTGTGTCCCACAAGTGCACAGTGACCATCAGTACCTGCTTTCTATAAATACCCAATCCATCTTCATACATCCTTGCAAATTTCAATTTTTTATAGCGTTTGCTCTGCTTAGGTTCTGCAAAAAGAGAGAGAGAGAGAGAGAGTGTTTCAGAGAGAGATTTTTCTTTTTCTACGTTATCTGTTTTGGGTTTCTCTCGCATCGTTTTTGCAGGTACTGAGGAACAAGTCTTGGCAGCATAACCTTGTTGGAGAGTGTGTAAGTCCATTTTTCTTATCTGGGTTGGTCCAGTTTTCATCCTAGTTTCATCGTCTATTCATATAACTGAATTAAAAAAAAACATTACTTTTATCTTGTATTTTCTATAATTTGATAATGAGAATTAATTTCTATCCTGGTTTCTCTTTTTTAGGGTGGGGTTGAATTCGTATGTTATAGGAATAATGTTGTTGATGTGGTGGTTTTATGTGTATGGGAATTGAGAATTATGTGTGCGCATATGTTTGTTCCTTTCACATGCTCTCTCTTTTGTTTTCTAACTCTTATGCACTTATTTAAATGTGGATGGGTAATTAAATTTCCGCGGTGGTTGTGTTAATTGTGGTGTCTTATTTTGTTTTGGTAATCTTGACTGGCATTGGTTTAGATCTGCCTCATGGGGATATTCGGTTGGCCTCAGTATAAATGTTGTTTGTCTTATTGTCACAAGGAGGTAGTGAATGAATATAATTTACTAATCATTTACACGCTTTCTGATTTAGAAATTTAACAAAAATCCTTTTTTTAATCTGCCCATTTTCTGAACTGCTAAATTCCATTTATGGCTATGTTTGTCAAAAGCTTGTTAAGTTTTTATGTTCGGTTTAAGATGAAAGCAGTTTTCTTATTTGACACAGACCTTGAGGGAAATTACTTTATAAGGCTGGTTGGTCATAGAAGGTTAAAGTCCTTACATCTCTTTAGATTCAAGCAAGTCAGTTTCTGTTGAATTTGACTGAATCATGTGTTGTTGTGGTGAGTCCTGCAGAAAATTCAGGCAAGGCCTTCGAGTTGGGGAGTATTAGATTGGAATTCTAGAAGTTTCTGTTTAGACCGAAGAATGGAGGTATATGGCAAACCTATGGTTGCAGCTCCTTCAAATGTTATTTATCTGTCAAGTATTTTGGGCCAAGATGGTCCAGTTCCCTGTCACAGGTGCAACTGGAAATGTGAAAATGAACATGTTTGTGGAAACATGTATCGCTGCAAGCTAACAGGGCTGACTCACATCTGTGATAAAAACTGTAACCAGAGAATTCTGTATGATAACCATAGCTCACTTTGTCTAGCAAGTGGTCAAATTTCCCCCCTTACTCCAGCAGAGGAACAAGCAGTGAGAGGTGTTCGCAGAAAGCTAGATGCAGAGAATTCGCCCTCTGATAGCTGTGGTTTTAAGCGTAGGCGTGATGCACAATTTCATCCTTCTCCTTTCGAGAGATCTTTCACTGCTGTCGGTCCTATCTTCAGCCAAGTTGGAGATGGCATGGATATGAAGTAGATATCTATTATATAACTGAAACAGACTCATAATTTTTCTTGTCCCTTTGAAGTTTTTTTACTTTTGTCTATCGGATGAGTATCGAAAACAGACATTGAACAGTTATGGATTATTTATTGGTGGACATGATGTGCCCCCATCTGCTGTAGGAAGAAATCTTTATATTTCTAGTATCAATGTAATGTAGCCTTAAAGTAGCAACTGTTGAATGGGGATTTGAGCAGGGTCTTTCTACGCGCAACACATTTATGACACTTGAATTGACATCAGTTTTCTTCTAAATCTAGTGAGAAGCTGACTGTCATAGCCGTCTACAGAATGTATTTTGGCTTTCATTGCTTGAATTTGATTCAGTCCATTGATAGATGCATACATGAGAAATGTAGTTAACCGTAATCCTTTATTAGTTAACCATCAAGTTTCTAGTGTATCTGTAAGCATAAAGAATCCCCGTTAATGTACGCATTGCTATTGCTACTGTCATAAGCTTTGTACTCCTTAATTTTGTATGAACAGCAAACAGTTATTTGGTCCTTAGGGTCATATCAATAACCTTGACTTCTGTAGGCTGAGGTTCTCTCCAGTCTGTCATATGAACAAAGTTGTTGGTATGCCATCTGGTGAATTGATTTTGAGTTTGCTGCTTGACTCTTCCTATTTCTGTTGCAGGCTCAAGGGTGATCTAGTCCACATTTTCATTCTTATTCATTTTCTGATATATTTTTCATTCCGTGATTTGATTAAACTATTACCTGTCTGAGGTTACTGTAGCTTGTGCAGGTTTTGAAGCCTATGCTAGGAAGGAGCGTTCAAAACATTGTCTTGCAATACTGAATTAATTTTTATAATATAGAATTGTTCTATACTATCAGTTATTGATAAATGCCTTTTTTTCCTTGAATGAATGCAGGCATTGCGACTTCTGCTCAAATCTTTTCTACGATGAAGTTTGGAGAAACCAACAGTTATGGGGCTATAGAGTCTAAAGGCTACGTAGGTAATACTAACACTCCAGGATGTCAAAAGTATTGAGACCAGATCATTTATGGTGGTGCTGTACAGATACGGTAGAGATACAAGTAGGGATGATAAAGTAGGGATGCCTAATCTCTGTTATTAATTTTATTTGAAATTGTGGTTGAATTCTATTAAATGATTTAATACTTGTTTGGTAGATGGTGAGGTGACATTGAGAAAATAAAGGGAACATAGCAGCAGCAACATCAGTGTTGAAAAATTGAACATTGTATTCGAGGATGGAAAGTAATAGCTTCCGATTAAAAATGAAGTCTCTTACAAAATTGTCCTGTCAATGATTTCTGCCAAATTTTGTACTTGTTATATGTACTAGTGACAGTTGTAATTAAGCTTTTGATTCTGATATTTATAAAGCTAGAGGTTGTAATGTAGCTTTCATTTTCCAACTTATACTTGTAGCAGAGCATCCTAAATATTTGAAATTTGACAGATATATTAGATGAGTTATTATCAACAGATTGGTTGATAAATATTTTAAATAAAATTTAATTACTGGTTATATTAACAAATTTTGCCCGGAGTTCTTTTCTCACTAATATTTATATTGATTAATTTTTGTGGATTGTGGTTGTTGTTTGCACTGTATAAATGCCAGAATTCACTGTTGATATTACCTAGTAGCATGCATTCACCTTTTTACTTAAGGCAACATACAAACACTTGAACCTGTTAGAGGAAAACAAATCAGTGATTGTGGTTTTTGGTTGAGCAGAGAAGGTAGAGAGTCTGTCAAGGACAGAGGAAGGTGAAGAATAAAGAAGGCAACATTTGAATCTGCCAAAAGAATGAATAAGAATATTTCAATCAGTTAAATTTAAGAATTGGAAATAACTTCAGTTTTTAGTGTTTTTTAAATTTCAAAACAATTAAATATATCTATATGCACATTAAAAAAACAATCTACTGTATTATTTTTTAAGTTTTACCACAACCCTTCAAGAAAACAAGAAATATATGTCTTATCATAAGATCATAACTCATTAAAGGTCTCCCAACACCGACTCTCATAATCAAATTTTGATTACCCTGATTAAGAAACAAAAGCTCCAAAAAAGAAAAGAATTAGAACATCATCACTTGGAAAACTTTAACTAGTATTTTTGTAAAATAAGAGTAAAAGATTATCTATAATATAAGGGAACAAAGTGATAATCTTGATCTTTCAACTTTTAAAGAACAGCTGTAAGAAGTGTTTGAAAAAAACTTGTAAAAATGCTTTTTCAAGTTCTAGAAATTTTTAGTTTAATTAGTACTTTAAATTATGTAAACATTGGCTTTGTTGCACTGGTAGTTTTAACCAACTAAAAGTATATTTTAATCAGATAAAACAAAAGTATACGAACTTTTTAGACTTTTTAATCTGATAAACTCGCTTAAACAAAGGTCTTTAATTATTTTAGCTGATTAAAAAATGTGTTTTAATATATTAAAATGAGACAAATTTAAGGTTAAATTTTATTCCTTTTTAATTTTATAGTAAGAAAATATCAAAGCGGTCTCTGTATTTTTTATTTTATTTGTCTTAAATTGATTTTTATTTTAAAAGAGATGTCCATGTTAATTTTTTTTTAATTATTTTTATATATTTTTTTTAAGAAAACAAATTTATCACGTCAAACTCACATAATATTGTATTATATGGTTGAACTAAGATAGCTGCATATTTGTATAATATTGTATTATATGGTTGAATTAAGATAGCTGCATATTTAATCATTTAGGATATTTTTATATGTAATCAACTTAAATAGGTGCTCGTATTTTAAATGTTTTTAACTAAATTTATTTATCTGAAAAATTAAATCAATTTGAAAGACGTTAAAAATTGTGACGTGATAAACTTAGATGAATTATTTTTATTTATAGTTTTAAGGAACTTTAATTTAATCAAAACATAACGTTTTAATTAGGAAATTTTGATTAAAAGGAATATAAAATTTATTTTAATTTTTATTATTATTGTTTTTACTTTTATTAATGTTTTGGTCTCTTTGCAAGTCTACGTCGTGTCCACCATCGTAAGCTGATCCTAGGCAAAAACCACCATGGCCAAGCCATGAGTCATTCTCCCTACACCTCATTGTCTTTGTCCTGCACCTCTAATTTTACTTTTTTACCCTTCATTTAATAAAAAGTTATTCTCTTAACCGCACTTCGAATTGCAGAAAGTAATGGCCGCACTTCGAAGTGCGTTTTGTATTTTGTAGTCGCACTTTGAAGTGCGTTTATTATATATGTGCATCTTTTTCTTTTTTCATGCGTTTGACGGTCATATTTTTTTCTTTCATGTTTTTTTTCTTTCATGTTATTATTTAATTCAATAAACAATTTAATAATTATTTCAATTTCATAAAAAATTAAAAAACTTAAATAAAATTAAATACATAATAAATAATATATTACGAAAATAATAATATGTTCAAAAATAACAAATTCAACAAAATTTAACAAACAAATAAAATAATTCAAAATATATTAAAAGAAAACATTTTATTTAACAACTAACATAAAAAATTAAATTTATTATACTAACCTAATAAAAATAAAATCTAATAAAATAAATATATACTAACCTAATAAAAAAATTAAAAAACCTAATAAAAAAATTCATAAACCGCACTTTGAAATCCGGCAAATAACTAACGCACTTCCATGTGCGGTTAGTCTGCCGCCGCAGATCGAAATGCGGTGGTACTCTATCCTTTCCGCAGATCGAAATTCGGTGGTACTCTATCCTTTCCGCAGATCGAAATGCGGTGGTACTCTATCCTTTCCGCATATCGAACTGCTGTTTGCGCTTTTCGCAGATCGAAATGCGGTTCTATTTGCACCTTTCCGCACTTCCAACTCCGGACGTCTCTGACCGCAACTCCAACGGCGTTTAAGCTCTCCGGCGAACGAACGAACTGAATCGGCGCACGAAGCGAACACCCAGGCACACAGGCACATGCATATGACAGCAAACAAAACAAAGTAGATGCAATGGTACTAACCTGGACGCCAGAGATCTGTGAGGCCACGACAGGATGAACGCAAAGCGTGGCAAGGACGAACGCAAAAGGGACGAACGCAGAGTCTTGGCACGAAGGACGAACGCTTGCACAAGAGGGAGGGCGGAGACAGAATACAGTGGTGGTAGAGGATACGGGGAAGAGAAGAATGGCGGAGGAAGACGGAGAGAAAATACGGAGGGGTGATTTGGAAAGGGGGTGTAGGGTTTGAGTTTGAAATGCGGCAGGGAAGAGTTAAAGTTTTAGTCAAACTTTTTAAAAATCAATTTTGACTGTGCAAAGGCTATATTTGGAATTAAATTATATTTTGGAGGTGCAGGACGAAGTGCGTGAGGTGCAGGGAGAATCACTCCCAAGCCATT